>NC_039358.1:47371195-47671195 GCF_003573695.1 Papaver somniferum | reverse complement strand
AAAAAAGAAAAGAAAACCTATACTTATGTGGATTTTAACGGATTAAATGTAGTACTCCGTTATAAAATACTAGATAAAAGTAAGCGTATTTTAATGATTTGGAAGGGGTTACAGCCAAAATTAGTCAACCTTTAGTTCTGTTCTTGAGAGTCTTCGCGAATTTTGCATATTCCTAGGGCTCTTGTATTTTTGAGAAAACAAAACAACAAATATTATTATCTAAGGTAATAGATCTCAGAGGAGGGATCCCTTCACATTTTTAATCTCACATTATCTCACATGTTTGATTTGATTTTGCAAATAAAAACTAAACTGTAACGAGTTTGAAGCTAATATTTTGGAAATATGTTTCTTATACAAAGCTCTATGTTCCTATCGAAAATGTGCGTATTCCGAGATGTATAACACCACCATCAACTACTTTGATAATGAGCCATTGAAAATCAACATATTTTTAGCCATTCAAATTAAGACCGGTAGATTGTGAGATTATATATTTCGGAATGTGCTCATTTTTGGTAGGCATATGGAATTGGGTAAGAGAATATATCTCCAAAATATTAGTTTCAAATCCGTTACGGTTAGGTTTTTATTCGCATAAATCGCGTCCAACGTATGAGATAATGTGAGAATAAAAGTGTGAAGGGATTCTTCCTCTAGATCTAAACCATTAGTGTAGTATAAGGAAATTCTTTTTCTAATCCTAATGCTCGTACTCTTATATTTGGAAAAACAAAACAATAAGATATAATTTGTACTTGCTCAGTTTCTGAAAATTAATAAGATATAGTGGAAAAAAATTCGTATTCTTGGCACCGGCATTTAGAAAAAAAAAAAACCAGTAAACCATAAATGATAAGAGAGAAGGGGGAAAGGAGTACCATTTTACGTAATTACGTTGCTTAGAGCATCTCCAACAGTAGGTCAAAAAAATCCTACGTGGATGTCATTGTTAGATCCCCATTTATTTAGATTTTATCCCTGGATCTTAATAAGACCCTTTATACTAAAACTCACCTCCAGTAGTTAAGGTTACAAGATGTATTTTAGATTTAGATAAACACTAAAAAAAATGATATTTAGCTTGATTCCACATTAAAAATTATTTTTTTAAAATAAAATTGATGACATGGAATTAGTTAAGGGTTATCCCGAAAGTGTAGTTAAGACTTTCTTTAACACCTTCGTATTTAGTATTTGATCCCTCCTAGTTTGTAGGACCTAACCATTGCAGATGCTTTTATACTAAATGGGGGTCTAAAATCCTATGTGTCATTCAAAAAAAAAACTTTCACCCCTCTGTTGGAGATGCTCTTATAATTATTATTGGTGATGGCTCTGATTAGAAGAATCCTGAATTTTTAGATCATGTCATCCAGCCAAATGTATAAACCATCCTAAGGATTTAAGACCTCTAAATGCATGCTAATTATCATGCACAAGCATTTTATTTTATTTTTGATGCAAAAGAAAAACATTTCATTCCTTGAAGTTATCTTACATAACTTCTACTGACAGATTGATCATCCCTAATTTATTTAATAAACATGTATGGGATGTTACAACCGATATCAAAACAAGATCTGTCAGTTCTAGATTTGTTAGCGATTACATGACCAGCATTGTTTGCAGTTCTTTTGACTTGCTTAACCGAAAAGAAGGAAAAGGAGGAAAGCATATGCCTTATTTCATATACAATTCCTTGATTCATCTAATGGACGTAGGATTTGGCTTGCTTGTTAGAGTTAACAACATTTGTACAATCACTTTCAAAAGTTACTTTATGCAAGTTTCTTCTTTGGCCCATAAGATAGCTTCATTCATGGACAAACACTCAGTTTGCTCTGTATTTATTCCTCCATTGAAGTGTCTGTCCCCGATGCCTCTGCATTGACCTGTTGAATCACGAATAATTAAACCAATATCAACATCAGATATGTTATAATCAAAAGAAGCATCTAAATTAATTTTCAATTCACCCATTGGTGGAGGTGACCAGGACTGTTTAATTGACTCTTGTAATGACATATTATCCTCTGAGCATTGATTCACCGTACTGTGAATAGAATGTATCGTGCTTAGGATATTTTGACTTTTATTTTCAAATACTTTTAAATACCTGTTCTTCCAGAGGGTCCAAGCTGTGATCATAAATTTTAAGACCCAGTGATCGCTGTTATGTGTATTAACAGTATCTGTTGTGTCAAACCAGCTTCTAATCCAGCTTGTTACATCTGTATGTTGAGCTTGAATGTTTGCAACATTCACATTCATGGCTAACCAGACAGATCTAGAATGATCACAATCAATAAGCATATGCTGTAAAGTTTCCTCAGTTAATAGGCATCTGGGACATATAGTTTCAATATCTTCCCTATAAGTGTTTAGCTTAACTTTAGTATGAATAATGCTTTTAAGGCATTTCCAAATAAATATCTTGACCTTATGCGGAGCTTTTGTTTTCCACAATCTTTTCCAACTGATATTTGGATATTGATTCCTTTGAACTGAATTATTAGATTGATTTGTTAATGCCTTATAAGTCGACTTGACCGAAAATTCACCTGTCCTACTTGGTTCCCAAACAAGTCTATCACAACCATACTGAACCAGATGCATTTTTAGGATTAAATCATCTGTTTCACTGGGAAATAAGGATTTCACCAACTGAGTATTCCATCTTCTGGGATTTTGAAGCATTAAATCAGAAACTTGAACTATTCTAGCTGGTTCTAGGAAAGTATCATTGGGTGATGGAGGAGAATCTAAACCTTGCAACCATTTATTATACCAGACTAAAGTTTTAGTTCCACATCTTATATCCCATCTATGGAATTTCCTAACATAGTGAAGCCCTAACTCTAACCCTTTCCAAATCCAGGATGAATTTTATGGGATTCTTGAAGATGAAGAAAGTCACAATAAGGTGAATATTTAGCTCTCATAATTTTTGTCCAAGGTTTATCTACTTCTGTGCATAACCTCCAAGCAATTTTAGCAATTAGGGCATTGTTGTATTGTTCTAGATTTCTGAAAGCTAATCCTCCTTCATTCTTAGAAAAGCACAGGGAACTTCATGCAATCAGTTTAATGCCCTTATTGTTCTTGTGTCCCCACCAGACTTTCCTTTGGATAGAATCCAGTTTGTTGATAACATTTTTTGGTATTTTGAAGTTTCTCATATAATGAGATGGAATAGAATTAAGAACTGATTTAACTAGAGTAGTTCGAGCTGCTTGATTCAGAGTTTTTAAACACCACCCTTGAAGTTTATTTTCATAAGATCTTGAACAGAGCTGAATGAATTAGACTTATAATTTCCTAAGAGTATAGGAAGTCCCAGATACTTATCTGAGGGGAAAAGTTGTTTAACTCCCAGCATATTTCTAATGGGTATCTTCTGATCATGAGATAGATCTCCTGTAATAAATGCCGATGATTTCATGAAATTTATCATTTGACCAGAAAACTGACTAAACTCTTGCAGACAAGACTTAACTTGGTTAATGCTTCTTTGATTTTCCTGAAAGAACAGCATACAATCATCTGCAAAAAGTAGATGATTGATGGATATGGAGTTTTTAGCTACCTGAATACCCTGTAACTTGTTTAGAGCTTCTGCATGAAGTAAAGATCTTGCCAAATACTCCATAGAAATTATAAACAGGTAAGGGGATAAAGGATCCCCTTGCCTAAGACCTATGGAAGGAGAGTAAGGCTGACAGTTACTTCCATTCAGTCGAATAGAAACAGTGGTTGTTGAAATACACTGCTGGATAATAATGCGCCAATCTTCACAAACTACCAAAGAATGAAGCATTTTATCAATAAATGACCATTCTACTTGTAGTTGCAGGAAATCCTACACTACACCCCTCACAAGATTTCATTAACATTCAACTCATTTTAGATTAACAATCTTAATTTTATTGATGAATCTTTAAACAATCTTACAAGAAAAGATAAAGTAATCAAGAATAACCACTGCTATAGATTTTCTCTCTCCTAAATACTTACTTCTCACTCAGAAAAGATCTCTCTCTTTTCCTTTACAACTGAGCGGCTATTTATAGGGAATTACATAGTGGATGACAGCTAACCTGTCCTTTATTTTCGGATATGGCTTGTGACATTCTCGCAACCTTACAAATGTTAATCTCGCAAACTCTCTAATTTTCGCAGGATCATCACATTTTTCTCATGATTTAGCTGACGTCGTTTATTATGTCATTTCTGAAATTGTTCTGCGACACTGTTGTGTTGTGTTGTTGATAATTTCGTTGAGGCATTATTGCTACGAGATTCTGATCCTACATCTTGCCTCTTCTCATATATTCTCTGTGAAGTAGAGAATGATGTGAGAAATGCCTCAGTTGTCCATCTCTTCATATTCTGCATTTATCACACGTATCCTTTCTTCAATCTATTTCTTGACACGTCTTTTGGAACCGCTGCTTTTCAACCACTCACGTCTTTTCTCATTAATGGTGTTTATTTCTTCGAGTAAAAAAGATCTTCTTTATATATTCTTCTCATTCTTCTTTCCATTTTCTTTTTACTTTCTCTTCTCTTTTTACTCTCTCATCTCTGCAACTCTATTGTTCTTACGTAAGTTCTGCTACTGTAATTTTTCCTTCTTCAATCTTCTTACTTTTCATCCATTCCCATACTCTATATTCAGATATGCCTCCAAGCGGTCAAAAGCATGAGAAAAATTTTAAGTAAACCCAAAAAGATCTTGCCAAGAAAGGTTTCACACTTTCTACTATTCCTGGTGAAAGTGTCAAATCAATTCTTTCTATCAAACTTTTCTTTGATCAACATTGTGATGATCAATCAATCATAGTTTCGCTGGGTCAAATTCTCGCAGGTCTCCCCATTCCTCTTTATGACCCATATATTCCTATGTTCTATGAAATTCTCGCTCACTCAGGATTTTCGCGAGCTATCTTCCAATTGAGTGGGGATTGCATCCCTCTGATGCTGGAGTTCGCTAACCGTGGTGCTGGTAAAGGGTCTCTTTACTCTAAAGAACTTAGGGATCCTAAATTCGCAGACTTGGAGATAATTGCTGAAAAATACACAGTAGCGAGTTTCTTTGAAAATTATGAATTGATCTCCATGAAGAAAGAGAATACTCGCTGGGGTATTCGCTTGAAAAGGAAAGATAATATTGATGTAGCTAAAATACTCATGCAAGACATTGATTGGCACTCTGGTAAGAACACAACTCCTCGCCAATCCAAAGATGATAAATGGTGTGTTTTTCCCTTGATGCTGAAAGGACCTTACATTGCTGGGTCAAATGTTCTTCCTGAGAATCTCGTTTCTTATAAACCTAGGGTATTCTCTTGGCCCGAGAAGGAGAAAGAGGTATGTTTCTTCCAGTTTTCACCAGTTTTACATTTCTTTATTTGTCTTTGTTCTTTTAATCGCTGATTCTTGCGACATTCTACAGATCCAGAAGTTCAAAGATAGCTACCATAGGACTGGGAAAGCTAGTACCTTGTTAGCTCTTCGCTCATACACAGATGAGGTAAGAAATATTCTCTTATGATTTTAAACAGTATACTGTTGCCTCTATTTCTTATTTCTATATGTGTGTGAAGATTATTGCTGAAATAGAAGAGCCTGCCAATGTTGTGAAGACTGGTGATAAAGGCAAAGATGCTCTTCGCAAGGAAAAACCAACTGCTCCTCCTTCAAAGAAGAGAAAAATCCGTTCTTCCTCTCCTTCAAATATTCCTTCTCATGAAAACTCCGAGAGTGATGAGGATGATGAGGATAATGATGACCTTGCTGCAAATGAAGATTTTCCATCTGAATCTTCTATGGCTAAGCTCTCTGGCCTCTTTTCTGATTCTTGGCAAGGAATGGGAGATAATAAATTCACTAATACCTGCAAAGCTCTCGCTATGATTTGCTATGTTCCTTTATTGGATGGTGATAATTCTCTTCGTGGAGTTTCTAGATCGGTGACTCCCAACTTCCTGCATTCTCTTAATAGTCTGGTATTTTTTCTTCCTTTTACTTCTTCATTATTGTAAGGATTATAAACAGATGTACCCCTATATTTACACCCGACTTAACTATGTACCCCCGTTTTTTTCCCATTTACAAATATGCCTCTGTTGGATGTTTTCCATCCAAAAACGTTAAAAAAGTCAATTTCTCGGTCACATGTCAATTTATCTTGACCGAGATGAGAAAATGATGCCACGTATTTGTGAAAATGAGGCCACATGTTTGTTATAATTAAGTATTACGTGTCACAGATCTCGGACACACATCTAGGTCTAGGAGATCCCTAAGATATCTGATGGTATCAACTATGTAACTATGGTTTTTCCGCCAACACGTGTAGTTACTTTGTTTTCTCCGCCAACACGTGTGGGCTTGCTGGACCAGAAACGAAACACGTGGATGTGTGATGACCATAGATCTGAATTTCAGCACATCTCTATGAAAATTAACGGTATTCGATGGAAGAGTTTTAGATGAAGATGGGGGAAAATAAGAGAGAAGCGTCATAATCTCGTAAAACCTTTCTTCTTCTTCCCTTTTTTCCTCTCTGTTGCTCTTCCCCCTTCTCTGTTCCTCTCTCTTTTTCAGATAGAAACGTCGATTTTCCACTCTCTGTTTGTAAACGAGTAAGTAAATATGGTGAAGTTAAGACGAGGAAAGAAGAAGGAGAAGAAGAAACCAGAAAAAGAAGAAGAAGGAGAAGAAAGGTAAGTGAAAAACATCATTGGGTTCTTCTGTGTGTTCGATTGATTAAACTTTTTTCTAGGGTTTCTGTTTTTTTTTTCGATTTTGGGTTTGTTTGTTTGATTTTGGGTTGCTGTAAATGTTTGATTTTAGGGTTTTCAGTTCTTAAGGATATGGGTTTTGTTTCTGCAGTAATTGATGATTGGGTTTCGATTGTGTGGATTGATTAAAGTTTTTTGAATATATTTTAGGGTTTCTGTTTTTTTGAAGTTTAAGTTTCAATTGATATTGTGGTTTGAAATACAGTCAGTAGCAATGAAATGAATCCTAAAAGCATCAATTCTGCAACAACAAATCAAAAAATTACAGTCTTTAAGACCCATTGGGTAGAATCGAGTAAAGAGATGATAAGTGGTGGTTTACCTTCTTTGATTTTCATTAAAGCTTCAAAAAGAGGCCTTTGATTTTTCCTCTTCAAATGTTGTAAATCGTCAAAAAACCAAAGACAACAAATGATTTATCATCAAAAAATATCAGTGGGTTTCCATTAATTTACGAAATTAAGCTAAAAAGAACGAGAGACATGCATTCAAATAAGGAAAACAGTGGGGGAAAAACAACATGAGAATGGAAATAAGATGAGAGTAGCTACCTGTATTGGTCATGTTAGGACTATATGTCTCTAATTGGTTGATTTGTGAGGTTAGTTTGAAGTAAATGATCCTTGTATATGTATGTTTGAGCTAATACTATGTATTCATTTGGTGCAGACCTGAAGTTGAAGATAAGTTTCCTAAGAGAGACATAAAGGTGAAGGTTATGAACACTGTGATGAGTTTTGAATTCAAAGGGTTGGCTAGAGCAGATATGGGTCTCCTTCAATTGAAAGAAAAGATCAAGCCCCTACTTAGGTTGCAGCCTAATGAGGAAGTGGATTTAGTATGGTATAGTGACCCCTGTTTACCAGATTCATTACTTATTGAATAAGAATTTTGGAGGTTTTGGGATAATGCAGAAGTACATGAGAATTGGACTACACTGCATATGCAAGTTATCATTCCACATGAGTATTCTGAAGGGTTAACAGAGGTAGCTATTCCACACAAGTATTTGACACCAACAAAGTCTTCAACACCAAAGAAACCAGTGAGCAAAACCAAGCAAATTCCTACAAGAACAAGTCTTAGACTATCTAAGAAGAAGAACCAAAGTCAGGCAGCGAACAAGAAGTTATTCATTGACTTAGATAAAGAAGAAGTATATGTTCCTCAATTTACACAACAAACACAGTCTAGTGTAGCTGATAACATACCTGAAGAACAGTTTGAAACATTTAATCCTGACTTTTGGTTTGAAGCAACACAGGCAGCAAGCGTTGTTGAGGATGATCAGTATGTTGTACAACTTCCAAATGAAGAACCTGATGAGTGTCACCCTGAGCAGGATTTAGAAAACTTCAACTGTGGGTATGATAATGAAGAACAACATGCAAAGGACTATGAGGAATTTTTGATGAAGGCTGCGGATGGTGGCTTGGAAGATAATTTTGATGATCCTAACTTTGGTGAGGTGGAGGTTGATAATGACAATGAAGGTAATGTTCTCTTTTCTTGGGTATTTGATTGTTTGTTTTGTTTTTGTTTTGTGTTTGTTATAGTATCTCAAGTATCTTAAAAATGAATTTTGTATGGTTGTTTTGTGTGTTGTTTCAGAGGATCATTATGGGGATATAGTGAGTTCTGATGGAGAAGATGAAGGTAATAATATGCTTGTTTAATTTGTTTCAGTTCATTATTGTTAGTTATTGTATTTTCAAAACAAGTTAAGATGAAGGTACTGACAAACACAATTTGTTTGTTTGTTTGTTAGGTGGACAAGAACAAGCTAAACCAGGTGGGCCTGAATGTAATGCACCTCACCAGTTTAATGGACCTCAAGCTAATGAGCCCTGTCCCACAGCAGAGTTCGAGAAAGAATATGCAGAGCACTTTAGGCAAGAAGAAGAGGAAGACTTGTTCCAAGAGGAGATAGGTGAGGAATTTAATCCTACTAAACTTGTAGTTGGTACCAAATATGTTAATAAAAATGAATTTAAGAAACATGTTAGGCATTTCTGTGTAATAAATGGACATGAATTTGTATGGAATAAATGTGATAATAAGCAACAAAGAGCAGTATGTGTTAATTGTGAGAAGACGGAATGTAAGTTCTTTATATATGGCATCAAGCGAAAAGGTGAAGGAGACACCTTTACACTCAGAGGGTATAATATAGAACACAACCACCAAGGTCGTGGAGATGGGTACAACAGAAGTGCAATTCCTCCTTATGTAGCTGATTGGTACATGGAAAAAAGAAAGGAGTCAGGTTGTGATGCAGAAATACCTTGTCCATATGACTTAGCAGCACAATTTAAAAGGGACACAAAGGTCACCATTGCGTACCATACTGCATGGAGGGCAAGGGTTATGGTGTTGGAGAAGCTATATGGGAGTTATGAGAAGAGTTACCAACAAGTTCCTAACTTTTGTGAAATGGTTAAGGTAATGTTACTCTTATCTCTGACATTATTTTTTCTTGTTAGTTGTTTTTGCAAATAATATTCATTTTTTTATTCTTGTTAGTTATTAATTCTACTATGTTGTATGCAGAGGAGAAACCCAGGAAGCCATTGTTCTTTCTCATATGGCACTCTAGACAATACTTTCCTTTCTTTAACCATATCATTTGCTCCTGCAATAAAGGGGTGGAAGGCTGGCTGTAGAAGGGTCATTGGCTTGGATGCTTGTCACTTGAATGGAAAGTTTGGTGGTGTGATGCTATGTGCAACAGGTAAATTCTTCTTTTTCTTCACTTATACATTCTTGTAATTCAATTTATATGTCATTTTGGATTATAATTCACTTTTTATATGCAATCAGGTCTGGATGGTCAGAATGGCTTAGTTATGCTAGGTATAATGGTGTGTAGGAATGAAACCATAGAAAATTGGAAGATTTTCCTTGGATATTTGAAGCCTCTGGTAGATGAAGATGGTGTGCGTATCTGTTTCATCTCAGACAAGCAAAAGGGAATCTTGGAGGGTGTTGACTATCACTTTCCTTTAGATGAACACAGATATTGTTTTAGGTATAATGTGTATGATTTCAGATTACTATTCCCTTTTTTCTTTCTAGATCACTTGTAATAATCCTATAATGTATTTGAGAAAGTACAAAGCAGACAACAGTTGAAGCTCTACCAAAGAGAAAGTACAAAGCTAAAGCTGCTGCAAATTCTGGAGGTGCATCTGCTGCAAATTCTCAACCTTGTGCTAGCAGATCTAAGACGCAAACAAGCGTTGCTCAATCTTCCCAACCAGCTGCAACATCTTCTGCAAAATCCAAAGGTGTCATGAGAAAGGCAGGTGATGAATCTTGTTCTCAGCCCAGTTTCAGTCAGCACAACACCCATGTTGGATCTGTTAGCAACAACATAACCTTTACAGCTCCAAACCCAAAAGGAAAGAAGAGAGCAAAGAAGTATATGAAGCTTTAGATGTACCTATTTTATGTTGAGTTGTGTTTATGATGACTCTATTTTATATTTGAATGTTAAGACAATTTCTGGAATGTTATGTTAAGACAGTGTAGAGTTACTGAAATAGATAGTCTTTTATTACTATTGCAGTTACATTTGCAGATTTTTCCTTAATTCCTTGCATACTTCATATACTATTGTTTCTATAACTATTGCATCTTACACAAGTTCAATTTGAGTTTGGAATTACAATTCTCTTTGGAGCACTGTTGATTGTTAAGGGACCAGCCACGTGTACACAACTTACGTGGAAGAATAGACGAGTTGGCAAGTGAGTTGGAAGATTTAACTGTTGACATGGAGGTTAACTTTCCGTTAGCCGTTTTTTCAAAAAAACGGTCAAAACAGGAGTACATTTGTAAATGTGAAAAAAACGGGGGTACATCTGTATGCGCCCAAAAAAACAGGGGTACATCAGTATTTCACCTTTATTGTAACTCAAAATCTCTTTCTATTTTAATACTTTTTACATTTTCTCGCAGGCTGGAAAAGCTTCTTTCACTGTTGCCTCAGATCTGGAGAGGAGACGCGAAATTCTTGAAAAGAAGAATCTTCAATTTCGTGCAAAGAATGAGGAACTGGAAATTGAGGTCAAAGGTCTTCGCGAGAAGAACAAACAACTAGAATTTGATTCTTCTTCGTACAAGAATAAAATTTCTAGTCTTCAGCAAGCTAATAATCAACTCTATGGTATGTTACTTTTCTCCTTTCCCTTCATTCATTCGTCCTGTTGTTTTATCTTATTTGATTGATCCTTTTTGCAGACATTTATGGTCTATCTGATGAAGCTACCATTCTTCGTTCATTTCTTAATGCCTTGGATAATGATACCCTTCTTGAGCGTCTTAATAAATCTTTAAATAGTTTCTCAAATGATAAAATTTTATCTCTTTCTCTGAATGAACTGAGATCCAAATTTCGCCTCTTAGAGATTGACCATAGATCTAGTTTAGGCTTAGCCAACCGATTTAAGCGTTTCTTTCTTAATTCTAAAGAGAAAATCAATGATCTAAGAACCAAAATTAGCGGTCTCATAGATGATAAGGATCGCATCTCTGATCAAGGTGCTAAGGCTTTGGCGAAATTCCAAGAGACCCTTCTTGAAGTTCAACTTGAACGAGATGAAGCTAACCGCAAGAATACCGAGCTCTGCGAAAGAGAAAACCAAATTCTTTCTCGTCCCCTTATAAATAATGAGGATGAATTCGCTTGGGCTGTGAAAATCTTAGATGATGCCAGAAAAGATTTAGGTGTAAATGTTAGTCTCCAAGTTGAGCATACAGCCTTGATTAGAGATATGATTTCTGACAGAGAAGGTTATTAACTGTTCTTCTTCACTAATCTTTTGTTTCTTATGAATTTTCATCAAGTTATTAATTGACTGCCTTTTGCTCGCAGATTCTGAAAGTAGATATCGCGAAAGAATTGAGGAACTTGAAGCTGAAAAAGAGGAACTCGCAAAGAATCTTTCTTCTCGCAGCGATAAGTATTCTAAATTAAATAATCAAATCAAGATCACTGTTGCGAACTTTAAGATCGATGCTCTGCATTTTCGCAATCAAACTATTCAAATGGTTTGTGATGACCATAGTATTCCTCACTCTGATTATCCTTGTATCTTGTAGGAGATCCCAAAGAACATTCCTAGTCTGATCATCTCTGATAGCGAAGCTGATGATGAAGAATCTGATGGTGATGAAGGTTCTGATGGAGATAAAAGTTCTGATGCAGACGAAGAAGGGAACAAATCTGATGAAGATGATGAAGGATCAACTAAGAAGTAGTTTTTGTTTCTTTCTTTGATCTTCTGTAATACTTGTACATTTATTCCTTCTTTCTGTATATTTGCGAATTATTTTGGTTCTCCATATTCCTTAATATATGAGTTTCTTTCATTTTGACCTGCATTCATTAAAACAATTCTTCCTTGCAATACGGTTAATCAACATAATCATTAATTTTTGAATTCTTAAATCTATCATGTGGAGAAAAATAACATTTTCTAATTTCATTCATTCCCATACTTGCCTCTGTTATTTGTATCCAAATGAGAGATTTTGCAGATTTTTCTTATTTTGTGCCTCAACTTCGCAGTTGTTTATGTATAATTTCGCAATCATATGCGAAGTGAATTTTGATTCTTTTCAAAATCTCATCCCTGTGTGGTCTTATTTTTCCTTCCTAGTTAAAGGTCTTATTATGCCACCTCTTGTCATTGCGACAAAATCGCAGGACGTCCTTGCACTTTCATGCAAAAACCCATTGATCTTGCCTTAACTTTTTCTTTTGTATTATGGCCTTTCAGGAATGTTGCGACAATATGACAGGCCAAAATATTCTTGCGAAAATAAAGCCCCATTACATTTCCGTCTTGCGACGAAATCGCAGGACGTCTTCGCATTTTCATGCGAAAACCCATTGATCTCGTCTTATCTATTTCTTTAGTATTATTGCCTCTTCAGGATTGTTGCACAAATATGAAAAGCCTTAATACCCTTACGAGTAAAAATCCTCATGACATTTGCGTCTTAAGACACTTATCATCTCCCTAATGGAGGGTGCCGCCCTTATCTCCCCCTGGTTGCCCCTTCAAGGAGGCGTACTTCTACCATACAAGGTTATCTCCTCCCATCCAGTCTTAACAACAACCAGTTGTTTTCGCAGCCTCTTATCCCTTTTACCTATAGGGTTTATGGTTACGAGACTGCACCCTAAGTGGGGTTTTCTTCGGGCCGAGTGCAGTATAAGTCAAGACTTGTCAAGAGTGGCAAGGTACGCTGCAGACGCCCCTGGCACTCTTGACTCAACCGTGTACCTCGGCGCCTTGATCAGATTCTGCACTCCTTGGGAGAGTCCTTATTACCTTAGTCGCCCAACCTAAGTCATATGCTTAAGCTGAGAATCTAATGTGCCTCTCCCGGATGGGCTTTATTGACCCCAAATCTCCATGACTCAGGTTCCGGTGGCGGTGTAGCCTTTCCCTGATCCATGCAACAGGTACCCCCTTATATGACGTACTTTAGGTCTTACATTTGCCTCTTGCGAAATTGTATTCGCGAACTAAGGTGTACGCCATAAAGGTTCGCCCCTTTCTCTTTTGTCATTGTTCTCTGATTGTCTTTTGTAGAATTCATTATCTCTGCGAGATTCTCGCACCTCATCATATCGTATTTGCATTTCGCAATCTTAATTTTGCCATTCAATAAAATGTATTTTTGAGAATTTTATTTATTGCGAGAGTGTCGCAACAAATCAATAATTCATACATTTCTTATTTTTATTACCTTTGCCTTTATCTGCTTATTTGTTATTTTCTGCTACTGCTTCCTTGGTAGTGGTATGTTCACCATTTTTTTATTCTGAGATAGCATTAGTTTCGCAACATCTCTTCTTCTTTTCTTTCGATTGCATCCACCATCAACCTCTCACTTCTTTGTATCTCTTTGATTTTGTGTCGCCAACTTTCCTTCTTGTTTGCTCTTCCTTCGCAGGATTCTATCTCAGTTTCGTAACACCTCTTTCCTTCAACCCAATCTCCCTTTATGATTCCTACACCACTGGGATGAGGGAATTTGATGCACTGGTGGAAAGTTTAAGCTACACCTAGAATCCCATGTATCCAAGGTCGACCAATTAATGCATTGTAGGGTGATTCTTCATCAACGACACAGAATAGGATTTCAAAAGATATTCCCTTCAATGGAATTCGCATAGTAACCTCCCCTTTAGGCTTGTTGGTCGTACCATTAAAACCATATATCTTATATGTTGATGGTATCAGATCATCATCTCTTCCACCCATGGTTTTATAAGTATGATAAAATAAGATGTTCACGGAGCTTCCAGTATCGATTAGAATCCTATTAATTGCCCATGAATCTTCAGCTTCATCATCCTCATCTTCTTTCGGTTTTGGATTAATTTCTAATTTTACCACCAATGGATTGTCATGTACCTCTCCACCTTCGGGGACTTATTCCGAGGTAAAAGAAATAGTCTGCTTCTGCCATTCCTCTAGTGGCGAGATTTTCGCAATATTCATAATTTCTCTTCCATCATTATCTCTTGCGAACACTCTACTCAAAACATTGTCATGAAAATCTTCAATTGTCTTGTATGAATGTACGATAGAGTGAAAGAATAGATTATTTGCCTTTGCACCAACTTCTATGAAGAATGTTTCCTTCTTTTTCATCGTGTTTGCTCTGTGATCCTCTGGTGGTGGTGGTGGCAATGGTTGAGATTGTGGGTGCCCTACCAAAAAGTGATTTAGTTTTCCTTGATCTATCATTCTCAGAATAATTCTTTTTACATTTCTGCAATCATTTGTAGTATGTCCATGAAAATGATGATAAGAACAGAACTCATGATTTCTGTGGTTTGGAGGTGGTTCCGTTCCCATGTTCCATGGTGTTGGTATATTCTCCATCAAAATTATAGCTTCCCATATTTTCTCCACACTTGCATTTAGAGGTGGCATCTTGATTTCTTCTCATACTACCTTGTGACCTCCTTGTCCTCTATTAGTTTTGTCTTTGACCTCCATAAGTTTCTTGCGGATGATCGAGTCTTTGAATCTTGTTATTTCCACCACGATTGTAGAAATTTATTTCTCTTTCATACTCCTCTTGATCTCGACTTCCCATAGCGACCAGCTTCTGTTGATTGTTGCTTGTCACCTTCTCTTGTTGTACTTTCGAAGTGCTCGCCACTGTGTTTATTAGTTTGGGTAATAAGCTTGCATTCGTTGTTTGTGAACTGGTGTTCGCAACTGGGTATGATTCCATTTCATTTTGCCTTTCCTCTAGAGAAATATATTCTTCCTGAAGTTCTCACAATTCAGTCATTGTGATCGTATTCTTGACACTGAAAATTTGAATATACAATAGGTTGGTTGCAAACATAGCATTGATAAATGATAAGATAAGATATCTCTCATCCACACGGCCAGCCATTTCGCTACACATAGTCCTCCATCTTTTATTTAGGTGCTTCAAACTTTCTCCAATCCTTTGTTTTAATCCAAACACGTCTTCAATACCAGGTCGCGAAGAATTATTACTTATATATGCTCCCGGGAATGTAGTCTGCAAATGATTAAGGGATGTTATTGTATTCTTTGGTAGACCATTGAACCATTTTAACGCCTCCCCTGTTAAGCTGGATGCAAAATACTTGCATAATACGACATCATGATTTTCCCATTGCACATGCACCTCACGTAGGCTTTAATGTGTTGAATTGCACAAGTTGTTCCATCAAAAATGCTGGTTAATGCGGGGAAATTGCATTTCGGAGGTATTCCTCCTAGTTGTACTTCCCTTGTAAATGGAGTTTTCGCAGCTTCTTTCATAGCTTCATCTAATTGTCTTCTGCCTACTTCTCCTCTATTATTTAGCATTTCTCTCATTTGTTCTAATTCTTTTAAGATTTGTTTATTTACACCTGAATTTTGATTCATTGGCCTTTTTAATTTCGCCTCCCTTCTTCTGCGTTCATGTCTTTCTTCTCTCGCAAAATTTTGTATTTCTTCTTCATCATCCTCATCTCGTCTTCTTCTGCGATTCTCTTTCTCATCTCTATCTTGAATTCGCATATGATGATGTCTCTCATTTTCCCCTCCATGATTTTGTTCATTTATCATCAATTCCATTTGTTGTCTTTCAGCCATCCTCCGTACCCTATCATACTCTTCATTCATATTACCGTTATTCCGATTTTGTGATCGTCTTCTTTCTCGATTGTCGTGATTGTTCTGGCGAATTGTTTCCTGAATCTCTTGTTCTTCCATTTCCGCTCTCAATCTTTCACGTTCGCAAATTAAACGTGCTTGTTCAACATAATGTCTTTCAATTTCTTCTTCAATCGTTTGTTGATTTCTTTAAGCTTCTCTCTCATGTAAAATTCTCCTTCCTTCCTCTCGATTCCCTTCGCCATCTTGATTATTTCGTCCCTGACGTTGTCCATTTTCTTGATTTCTATCATTTTGCTTGTCATCAAAAGTTTCATTTTGTGGAACGTAACGATCATCAGTCCTTTCTCTATCTTCGCGATGTTCTTCCTTAGGATTTGATATTTCTTCTTGAATATTATTTCCAGCATTAACTATGGGTGAATTTCTCCTCATCTCTCTTCTAGTCGATCTTGAATATGATTTTGTAGTACTTCTCGATCTTCTACTTTGTAGTCTCATATTTTCTATCCTCAATTCATGATTTTTCCCTGTTAGATTTGCACGTTCTTCTGCCTCAGCTCTTCTTTCTTCATGTATTCTTCGTCTCAATGTTTCTAACACTCCAATTTCCTCATCTCCATGAATTATTCCTTCATCTGCTTCTTGATTTCTCTCTACCTGTCTATGATTTCTGGTTTGCTGCTCTTCTTCTACTTCTTCTGCTGAATTTGATTGCCAAGTGTGTATACTCACCCTATCATAATATGTATTCCTTCCTTGTACTAGCGTTTGTTGAACTGGTGGTTGAATTTCATTTTCTCCATTATTTCTCATTCTAGTAGATTCTCCTATTTCACTTATTTCCCTTCCAGCTCTTGCTTCTTCTAACAGTAGTTGGTTGTTCTGATGTATTTCTTCTTCTAGCCATTTCTTCAATGTTAACGAATTGCAAAAGATTATGTAAAATTCTTAACCAATTACTCCAAATCTTCACAAATCTCAATATTAATCTTTAATTTTTTCTAGAATAATCTTCAATCTCTCCCTGTTTCTAGCGCCATTATGTAGTTGCAGGAAATCCTACACTACACCCCTCACAAGATTTCATTAACATTCAACTCATTTTAGATTAACAATCTTAATTTTATTGATGAATCTTTGAAAAATCTTACAAGAAAAGATAAAGGAATCAAGAATAACCACTGCTCTAGATTTTCTCTCTCCTATTTACTTACTTCTCACTCAGAAAAGATCTCTCTCTTTTCCTTTACAACTGAGCGGCTATTTATAGGGAATTACATAGTGGATGACAGCTAATCTGTCCTTTATTTTCGGATATGGATTGCGACATTCTCGCAACCTTACAAATGTTAATCTCGCAAACTCCCTAATTTTCGCAGGATCATCACATTTTTCTCATGATTTAGCTGACGTCGTTTATTATGTCATTTCTGAAATTGTTCTGCGACAATGTTGTGTTGTGTTGTTGATAATTTCGCTGAGGCATTATTGCTGCGAGATTCTGATCCTACACTACTTTGTCGAAGGCCTTCGACATATCCAATTTTGAAGCCACAAGACCCTCTTTTTTTCTTAGATCTCTTCACAGAATGTATCAACTCATGTGCCATAACTATATTATCATTAATATATCTTTTTGGCACATAAGCAGCTTGAGTGGGAAATATTATTTTCTCCATCAGAGGCTTCATCTTTGTAACTAGCAGCTTAGAAATGATTGTATATGTTATATTACACAGACCAATTGGCCTATAATCAGTTGGTGTTGCGGGATGAAGAGTTTTAGGGATCAGACAAGTTCTAGTATGATTAATGTTTGGTGGCATTTTATGGTGAATGAAGAAATCATGCACCATTTGAACAATATCATTCCCAACTATAGACCATTGAGTTTGAAAGAATCCTGATGGAAAACCATCATGACCCGGAGCATTCCAGCTAGGTATGCTTTTAAGCACATTGTATTTTTCCTCAACCGTGGGAATAAAAATTAAAGCTTCATTTTCGGCCAATGTGATTGGATTAATAATACTGAAAGAATCTTCTTGAAAAGTATGAGTTGTAGAAGTTGCTATTGAAGAAAAGTGCTTTGTGAGAAGATTGGCTAGGTCTTTTGCTGAGTGATGTCATTGGCCATTAGAATCTCTTAATGCAGAAATGTGATTTCTGGATCTTTGTCTATTCGCAAAAGAATGAAAGTAAGCCGTATTAATTGTTGTCAGCTTCTCTAAGCCAGTGATCTGTTGATTTTTGTTGCCAAAAATCAGCTTCTACTTTCTTCCAGTAATTCAGTTTTTCTATATTGAGTTGTATCATAATGGAGTTGGTATCACAATAAGGCTGAGCTTGGAGATTAGATAAGCTTTCTTGAATTTGTTTAATTTGAAAATCTATTCCACCAAAATGGTCTCTCTTCCATTTAGAAAGGCTTCTTCTAGCAACTGCTAATTTTTGTGTTAACTTATTATCACTGGAAGAGGAATTCCAGATAGAACAAATAAGTTATGAGCATTTTGGGTCTCTAAGTCAGCATCTATAAAATTTTCAAGCATTCCTAGGTCTACAAGAATCAGGCTCTGTAATTAGAAGAATCGGGCAATGATCTGACCCTAAGAATGGAAGATGTATTACATTAGAATCTGGATATTCTCTTAACCCGTTTGAATTTTGTAAATCCATATCAATCCTAGCTCTTTTGTTACCAAGGTCAATCTTAGATCCACCTTCATGGACTAACCTAGACATGCGAGGTATCAAAACCCGGAATATTATTGTTGCCCAAGGTCAACAAGATCAGGAAACTCAGCATGCAATGATACCGGCTTCTAATCAAAGTCCTAAAAACGGTAACCAGTGTGCAATATCTCAAATTAATGAAGCTGCATTGATTGCAAATGAGCCTGGCTGCATGCATGCAAGTTCTTTAAATGAGCTCCCTGCACAATTCACTCTGTCAGTAACAAATGAAGCAGTCACTACTCACTTTGCACCACAAGCATACAACTGCGGGTAAGTAGCTTGCACCTTAATAAAGTTTATAACAAACAAAAATTCGATGCTTCTTCTACATCTCAAGAGCCTTCTCAAGAGCTTTCAAATATTTGTAACAAATAATGAAAGGTCCACATTTTTAGTATGGCTCTCATCAAAAAAATAATAGTAAAAGAACTATTTGAATGGCAACGCAACTTCCATCTTTGTTGTTGCATAAGGTTAGCGTTTGGATCAAGGTATTGAAAGCGTGAAGCGGAGCGCGAAGCGTTTTTCATTTTTCGAAAGTGATGCGTATATTGAAGCGTGAAGCATCGCTTCATGGTTGATGTTTGAAGAAGATGTTTTCTTATAAATAAATTAGTCGTAGGTAGTAATTATAAATTTATTAGGAAAATAATATTTATATAAATTTTATATAAGTCTAATTTTTATGAAAAACAAAGCGTCTGTACACTAGTTCAACCTACTCCAACGAATGGGAGGTGGGGTGTTCAATTCCCCCTTAAAACATTCAAATTTTTCTTTTAAAAACTTTAAAAATTAGGCGAAATTTTAAAAACTTTATGAAAGATGCGCTTCATATGACCGCTTCAGAGCGAAATGCTGAAATTTGAAGCGAAGCGTATGCTCTGAAACGTGAAGCGTACGCTTTATGAAAGATACGCTTCACATGACCGCTTCAGAACGAAATGCTAAAATTTGAAACGAAGCATACACTCCGAAACGTGAAGTGTACGCTTTTGAAAATCATAGTTTGGATATAACTGTCATAGCTGTCACAAAAATCAAAAGTTAATATCTCGAAAATGAAAAACAATAATATCCTACTACAAAATTTGTCTTGTACAAGTTTTGGCATTGTACCTAGAAATAATAATTTTGGATAAATGAGAAGTGTATGAATCTTGGAGTGGATATGTCATGTTTCCGACAATGATTTTGTAGCTGGGAGACGAATGGACCAAAGCAAGCGTCTCATATCTATCCCAATAATTTATTATTTATTTTCTTGTTAAGAAATTATGATATTGTAGAAAATAGACTAGACATTATTTGGTCTTGCCATTTCTTTCACTCAAACAATAATTGGCAAACCATACATTCAAAGAGATTATTGTATTTTTTATTTTTATTATGTTGGCTGTGCCACTAGAGAGATTATCGACATGATAAAGAATTGCGCATAACGAGTCCATGGAGTTTAGTCAACGTCGTTGCATCATAGAGTTACGAATATTTTTTTTGTTGCAATGCAAACCAGAAAGAAAGGAGTAAAACAGGGGTGCACAAATTTGCACAATGGTAAAAAACGAAGAAAGAAAATATTCTCTTTGACGGTTAAATAGGGGTGCACTTTATAAAAAGACCGCAACCAACGTTTTTCTGAGTCATTTTGCAACATTTGGTGCAGCGCCGGCCTCGTTACGTTTTGTTAGACTTGAGCCTTAACTAGATACATTAATGACTCGTAAGCATGGGAATCCCAATACGAAACGAGACGGTGGCGCATTAGATCAGAATATTAGTAGATACGTTAAACACGGTTAATCACGAAAAAAATATTTGGTCAAGGTCTAAATCAGGGTACATAAACGCATTTATGTGGAGAAAGCATAAGTTAAAGGCAGCATGTAGCTTTCATAAAAGACCACTGCAACAAGATTAGATGTAATTAATGATGATTCATTACAGCCACCGGTTTTGTGCATGTGAGGTGAAGTTTCATCCTAAAAAGACATTCACTTTACGTTACGGTAGAGTTTTTCACTTGCTCTAGATGGAAAGGTGGAAACATATCTTTTTGTGGCTTCAAATTTTTCATGGAGTTATAATTAAAACTTTTTTGTCTAATGAATAAAGAGTTAGGGCATTTTCCAAGGGAAAAAGATATAAGATGAAATGCATCCTATGCCACAGGTTCACCGTTGAATTTTCGGAAAATGGGTTATTTATCCAAATATTTTTAAATCACGGTTCAAATGGACGAGTAAAAAATAGTTTGGGTGAAATGACCAAAAAAAAATATAGTAAGGATGAAATTGATTTTATCCTAGTTTAAATTTAAAAAATAGTAAGGATGAAACTGGATACATCCTGTGTAAATTAAAAATAAGAAAAAATATTTGAAAATGGACACGATGAAACTGGTTACATCCTGCCTACTTTTACATTTTTGTCCATTTAAACAGTATCAAAATTTAACTGTCTATTTCACCTAGAAATTGTTAATTTTGGTCTTTTTAACTAATTTTGTGTTGAATTTTCTCACGAGGAAATCCTTTGGCCAGGGCTATCAATCTGATTCCAAAATCTGATAGTTGTTTCCGATAAAGCTGAATTCGATAAGTTTTTTTTTCCGACATAACAGTTATCAAATATTGGATTCAGAAAGTTATCGGAATTTTTTGGATTACCGTAATGAAACAGGCTGACCCAACTTCCGTTACGATAAATTCCGATAACCTACATAAGGGTTCGTATCCTCGATTTCCAAACTAATGTTTGACTTTTTGAGTTTGACTTTTCAACTTATATGAGTTTACTTTGTATTTTTTATGCATTATCAAACGCCCTCTTAATCTGCTAGAGGTCTCATTTCTCTGGTGGGTTAGTCATATCAACGAGCATGAATGGATGGTAATGCTGAAAGTGTGTACCTCTGGTTAGAATTCTTTAGTAAAGAAGATAAAAAAACATGGCAGCATTTGAAAACTCAATGAGAAAGAAATCTCAAGGGTTGAAAAGTAGTTTTCTCACACGTTAGCCTGAAATTAATTGCGTCTCTGCTCCTAGACCCGCCTCATTTTGGTACATTTTGGACCATTTTTTTTAAGGTGTGGTGCCGAAAATTTAGATTTTACCGTATCCCTCATACGAGTGTTTATACTAGTTTTGAATTTTGGATCCATGTTAAAAAAATCAACGCTGCTAATAGGGGTACCATTTTGCTTGGAGGTGTACCAAATTGCAAATAAGATGAAACATGTTTTGGTAAGGGATTGGCACACCCCAACAATATGGTACCCCATTAGCAGGCATGAAAAAAATGAAAGAGTTTAATTTTAGAGCATGCAACGGATAAATAAAGTCTTGGCTGTCTAAAACAGAGAATATGATCGAGAAATGAACTCATTCTTTTATTGTCGTTCATGTTGAAGATTTTGAAAAATTCGACAAACATTGTAACGTGGAACAAGGTAAAAGAAAGCAATACTAGATTGCTATAAGCAAGAAGAGAAGAGAATTCAAGCAAGAAGAGAAAAATAAGTTTTGTGTTTAATAATTTGATTGAGTAATAGATAGCTCTTACAAGACTTAATCTAGCCTTTATATAGGCTTGAAGAATAACTAAACTAGGAAACAGAAAACTAAAAGGAAATCTAAAAGAATCCTAAAAATAAGAAAGACTGAAACTAGGAAACCATGGAAGCCAAACCTCTAAGCGGAATCTTCTGGAATTGTAGTATGCCCTGCATCAGTCCCCCTTCTAGAGTAAAGCTCGTCCTCAAGTTGTCCAAACAAACCAGAAGTTCATTGTCACCATAAAACGTAAAAATCTCTTGAACATTAAATGTGTTGGAGATATTCCAATCATTTGGTAGATCAATAACATAAGCATTATCATTGATCTTCTTTAAAACCTTGAAAGGACCATATTTCTTCATCTTGGTTTTGTTATAAGTACCCACTGGAAATCTCTCTTTTCTTAGATGTATCATCACGAGCTCCCCTTCCTTGAAGGTTTTAAACCTCTTGTGTTTATCAGCATCCTCTTTATATTTAGAATTGGACTTCTCCAGTTTAGATTTTACTTCATTATGTAATTCAGTTGCTTTGTCTACAAAAGAGTCGGCTGCAGTGTTTGTACTCGTGTGGTGGGTAAGGCTACCAAATCAAGAGTATGATTAGGTACTTTAGAGTACACAATCTCAAATGGAGTTTTCCCAGTAGAACGATTCACAGAAGTGTTGAAAGCGAATTCCATATGTGGCAATAACACATCCCACTGCTTACTATTATCCAGGCACTTAGCTCTAATCAAATTCCCAAGTGATCTATTAACAACCTCAGTCTGTCCATCAGTTTGCGGATGTGAAGTTGTGCTGAATTGTAGAACTGTGCCTAAGCGCATCCATAAACTTTTCCAGAAATAACTCAAAAATTTGGTATCTCTGTCAGAAGTGATAGACTTTGGAACCCCATGCAATCTTACTACTTCTTTAAAGAACAAAGAAGCAACATTAGAAGCGTCAGTTGATTTCTTACAAGCCACGAAGTGAGCCATTTTAGAGTAACGATCAACTACGACCATAACAGAATCATTACCTCTAGCAGTACGAGGTAAACCAAGTATAAAATCCATACTTATATCAACCCAAGGTGCATCAGGAACTGGTAAAGGAGTATACAACCCGGTATTTTGAATTGTACCCTTTGCTCTCTGACAGACCATGCATTTTTGTACGAACTTTTGTACATCACGTTTCAAAGATGGCCAGAAATATCTTTCTTCAATCAGGGCAATGGTTTTATCTCTCCCAAAATGACCACCAAGACCACTGCCATGTAATTCTCGCATAAGATGTAAACGTAAAGACCCTTGAGGAATACATAATCGATTCCCTTTAAAAAGAAAACCTTCTTGTATAAAAAATCATCAACCCCATGAGTTTGAGAACTGCATTGATCCCATAGTTTGCCAAAATCTTCATCTTCTGGATAAATGTCTTTGATATAGTCAAATGCATAACTCTCATTACGAATTGTAGTTAATAGATGACTTCTTCTACTTAAGGCATCAGCAACTTGATTCAATTTGCCACTTTTATGTCTCACGGAGAAAGTGTATTTGTTGAGTGTGGAAAGCCATCGATCATGCATTCTGTTAACTTTAGCAGAAGTATTCAAAAACTTCAAAGCATGGTTGTCAGTGTTGACAACAAATTCCCTATGTATAAGATAAGTATGCCACTGCTTAAGAGATTGAACAAGAGCCAATAACTCTAATTCATATGTAGACCATTTCTTTTGTGCATCTGAATTCTTCTCACTGTAATATGCAATTGGATGACCCTCCTGTGATAATACTGCACCAATACCAACAACAATGCATCACAATCTATTTCAAAAGGCTTGTTGAAATTCGGAAGTGCAAGAATTGGTGCCGTACAAAGCTTTTCTTTAAGAAGAATAAAGCTTTTATCCATTGCTTCCGTCCACTCAAACTTCTCCTTCTTGAGACAGTCAGTCAAAGGTGCAGAAATAGAGCTAAAGTTCTTCACAAATCTTCGATAGAAAGAAGCCAAACCATGAAAACTACGAACATCACGAATAGAAGTAGGAACTGGCCAATCTTCAATTGCTTGAACTTTAGAAGGATCGACATGAATACCATCAGTAGAAATCACATATCCCAAAAATGTTACTGAAGAAGCCATGAAGGTACACTTCTTCAAATTAACATATAAAGAGTTGTCAGCAAGAACTTGAAACACTTGTGAAAGATGTTGGAGGTGTTCTGGCTCACTGCGACTAAAAATTAGTATGTCATCAAAATAGACAATAACAAATTTACTGAGAAAGGGTTGGAGAACCTGATTCATAGTCGCATAAAAGTACTAGGTGCATTAGATAACCCAAATGGCATGACCAGCCATTCATATAAACCTTCACGTGTCTTGAATGCTGTTTCCACCATCTCCACCTCGAATGCGTATTTGGTGGTAACCACTGCGTAAATCCAACTTAGTAAAAATAATAGAGCCCGACAGTAAATCAATCATATCATCAATACGCGGGATCGGAAATCTATAAGGAATGGTGATGCGATTTAATGCTCTGCAATCGATACACATCCTCCATCCATTGTCTTTTTTACTAACCAAGAAGGCAGGACTGGCACAAGGACTGTTGCTAGGTCGTATCAAACCCTTTGTAAGAAATCATTTACCTGTCCCTGTAATATCTCATGCTCAGCAGGACTCAAGCGATAGTGTGCTTGGTTTGGTAAAGAGGCTCCAGGAATAAAATCGATGCAGTGTTGAATATTCCGTAAAGGAGGTAATGCAGTTGGTAGTTCATCTGGAAATAAAACATTATATTGAAAATAATAAGGGCTTCACCTTTGCAGGAACTCAATCATAGGCTTAGAATCTTCATGGGAATGTAAAGAATGTTGTGGGTGCAAAGAACGAATAACAGTGGCTACGACAGCATCAGTCTGCGCACAAGAGTTTGAAGTGGAATTGGATGCACGAACCTTGGTTTTCCCATTATGAACAAAAGTGTAAGTATTCTCGAATCCATTGTGAACCGCGTGAAGATCGTATTGCCAAGGTCTGCCAAGAAGAAGATGGGTTGCCGTCATATTAATGACATCACATAGAACTGTGTCTTCATAACCCTCAAAAGAGAATGACACATAACACTGAAGAGTAATCTTCTGTGTGCTAGAGGCATTAACCCATCCTACAGTGTAAGGTTCTGGATGAGAAGTTACTGGTAGTTCAAGCTTCTTAACTACGTGATCAGCAATATAATTATCCACACTGCCACTATCAATTATCATCTTGCAGATTTTACCCCCAATATAACATCTTGATTTAAAAATACTGTGTCTCTGAGACTTGAATTGTTGAGTAAGAAATAATGGACGAATCATCCCAACAAACTCGTCGTCATCACCAGGTGAGTCTTCATCTTCGAACTCATTAAGCGCACCAGTGACTTCATTAATGAACTGAGGTTCACCAATTAAAGCATCGAATTTCCGACAATCACTAGAAGTGTGCCCCGATTGCTGACATTTATTGCACTTATCTCCACGAAATTTTGTATAAGCATTATTAGCTCGTTGTTGCGGTGGAAATTGTTGTTGCATGTTATGAAAGCGATTCCCTGTAGTAGGAGGAGTTGGTTGCAGAGAGTGAGACTGCTGACCCGGCTGAAGATCAACTGGATTGGCTAAGATAGGTGTAGCCATAGGTGGAGTATAAGGCACAATATGGCTAGGTTGTCGATGTGAATGGCTAACATCATCATAAGGAGGCCTGGGAATATTCAAAACAGTATCTGGAGAAAAATTTTGAGATGAATTGGTACCCCTGTAAGTATTTTGATAACGCCCTTGTCTGGATGGATAAATCCTAGAAGAACGAATAAGACGATTTTCTATTTTAATAGCTTGCTGCACAGCTTCGACCATAGTAAAAACTGAATGAGTCATACCATTTTGTATTAATCTATTCAGTTCCTCAATGAATCTTGCAACTAACTGTTCTTCAAATTCTTTGAGTTGATTTCGTGCGACCAAATTATAAAAATCTGACACATATTCTTCAACAGTTCGTGCCCCCTGCTGAATGTTTTGTAATTTAATGAAAAGTTGCTGCATAAAGTCTCTAGGTAAGAACTTATCCCTGATCAAAGTTTTCATACGTTTCCAAGTACGTATTTTTCGGTTTGTTAGCGTTTCTACGATCATCACAGATCTTATCCCACCAAGCTACAGCTCCTCCTTTGAGTTTGTATGTCACAAGTTTAACCTTAGAATCTTCTGGGACCTCCATGAACTCGAAAAAAGCTTCTACCTCAAAGAACCAATCAGTTAGTTCTTCAATACGAAAATTCCCAGAGAAGTTGGGAATATCAACTTTTAGTTTATATTCTGGTAAAGAACTGTAAGGGTTGTGACCAGTTTTTAAACGTCGTTCTTCAATCCAATTCTTCTCTAGATCGTTCTCACGTTCATCTTCATCATTACTGTCAAGTGCAGGAGAAACTATCTTCTTCTTTGAATGACCTATGAAACCTTCATACGGTTTCTTAATGTTTAAAGTACGCAATACATCTTCAGGTACTTCATCATTCTGTAAAAACTGAAGTATATCTTCTTTAGTTTTTCCTTCTAAGTCTACAAGCTCAGGCATATCCAAATCTAGATTTATATGTTTTGCAACCTTCAAAAGCTGATTCTTCATGGTTTCAAGTTTGGTATCTCTTAACCCTAATTTGTCCTCCATGGACTTCTCAAGAGCTTCAGTAATGTTTTTTGCCAAAATCTCGGTATGAGATTTGATGAGAGCTTCGATTGCTGCTAGAGTAACTGGTTGAGCAGTCATATTTTTTTTTATTATTTTTTTTTTGTATACGAAAAGGAACCAAAAAAAAAAGGACTGAAAGGTGTTGCGGAAGCGATGTAAAGGATCAAGTTATAGGATAAAAACCTAAAACTAAGCGGTTGATACCAACTAATGTGGAACAAGGTAAAAGAAAGCAATACTAGATTGCTATAAGCAAGAAGAGAAGAGAATTCAAGCAAGAAGAGAAAAATAAGTTTTGTGTTTAATAATTTGATTGAGTAATAGATAGCTCTTACAAGACTTAATCTAGCCTTTATATAGGCTTGAAGAATAACTAAACTAGGAAACAGAAAACTAAAAGGAAATCTAAAAGAATCCTAAAAATAAGAAAAACTGAAACTAGGAAACCATGGAATCCAAACCTCTAAGCGGAATCTTCTGGAATTGTAGTATGCCCTGCATCACATTGACAAAGTAAGTTCATTAAGGGCAAGAAAGGGTTACGTACACTCCATCTTCTTCGTGAGAGCTCGTATGGGACTAGGAGTTGAGCATTGGTTTCGCCACTCCGGCCAAGTATGGCAAATCGAATTTTATGTGGTAAAAGAATCTTTACCGACCAATGTTTTTACTCTTTTTCTTCTTTTAAAAATCTGATGGCAGGCTGGGATGCCATTGTGAACCCATTTTATTTTGTTAATTTTAGTATACTTTGAGTGGATATCAAATTATGAAACATTTTAATTAAGTTAAACATAGTGATTTGTATCGTTTTTCTTATCCAGGACATGCATTTGATATTTTGTGCTAGTTTTTACAACTTAAACGCCATTAGGAGTTAAATTTTGGTTTTATTGTACATATTTTTCCCTATAAAACATGTAATTTCGAAAATATTAAGCCTAAATCAGCAAACACTTAAAATCAAGTGGGTCGACAGACCCCACTTATCCTTATATCCCTCTGTTCCTGGAAATATTAATACGTTAAACCGCCGCCCAACATCAGGCAACATATATTTTTCCATGTAATGTTACGCACTACTCCATCTGTAGAAGTCAAATGAGAATGGGAAATATGGGGAACCGACTCTTCTGATAGTGGGTTGTTTTAAGCATATTACTATGTACATGTCAAGCAGCTGATTTTGCCACTTTAGCACCCACTATGGGTATGCCAAAGTGGCAAACATATTTGTCTAAGTGTTAAATATACCACTTAGGCATACACGACAGAGTGTCTACCGAGCGATATAGTTTCCATCACTATACGGTCAAACCCTCACCAGGTGGTTATTCAAGCGCCGACAATAGTCATGATGTCGCTCGCTGGAAACATCGTCGCTCAGCAGTTCCTCATCCGCCTCTATAAATACCCAATTTCGAACTCATTTCAACTCACACCAGAAAATTCTCTTTAGAATTTTTCAATCTCTTAATCTTCTTCAAATCTTCTTCAAACATTCTTTTTACTTCTTAATTTCTTGTAATATGGATTCACAATCTCAAAGTCAAGGCATATGTAAAGGTAAATAGAACAAAGTCTGGGGTGCAAAATTCGACATCACTGAAGATGAACGCATTTCTCATAATTATGTTTATTTACTCAAGATTGTGTATATGGTGCACAACAACATGGTAACACCATGTGGGATAATATATTTCGTAAATATGAAGATCAAACCATGAACATCAGTAGTCATGATACAAAAGAGTTGTCAGAACACTTCATTGTAATCAATAAGGAAGTATCCTTATATGTTGCTGTGGTAATGCAAGCCAAGAGAGGCCGAGAGAATGGTCTTGTGGATGGTGATGTTGAAAGACAGATTCGTACAGAATGACAACGAAAAAATGGCAAAATTTTCGCTTTCGAAAGTTGTTATCGTATTTTGAAGGCGTTGAACAAATACGATCCAGAAGTGTTAGCATCTAGTCAACAAGTACCTGAAAGGTCACCATACAATTATTCTCCCTCAACACCAAATTCTTCACCATTTTCACCAGGTCCATCAAACTCTTTATACCAGATACCCCAAGAAACTCAAATATCAACTTAGTTCTTAATAATGATGATGCTAATAAAAAACTTCTAGGAAGAAACATAGCAAGACTTGCTACAAAATTAGCTCAAAAGGGTGGAAGCTCCGATGGACTTAACATGGCGCAGTTTATGGAATATCAGAAGACCATCGAGAAGCAAAGAGCGGTTGGTAGGAAAATTCAAAACATGAAGACTAAAAAAAGTCGCCTTTTCCAAGAAAAAATTGTGGATGTCGACTATAACAAGCATAACTTATTTCAATCTGACACTTCAATTATGAACCCCCAGCAAAAACATTTGTGGCAAATCGAATTTAACAGGATTCAAGCACATATTGAACAACAAGCTGAATTTGATAACAACCAACCTGGTGGTGATGATGATGAGAATGATTTCAATGTAGTAGAACCTCTAGATAATTGATGAATTAATTAAGTTTAAATTTGAAGTGTTGCATTTTAATTCGATATATTGTTGTTGTATTCTACTTAATATTAATATGAAATAAAAAGTTGATTAATTTGAAATATCGTTGTAGTCTACTTAAATAAGTTTCGATCATTAACTTAATATTGAATAAGACAAATTATAGACAAATTAACAGTTTATACTAAAATACATAACTTAATAATTACGATCACCCGCTCTTCCATATTATTCCTAAATATTCACTCTCAGATCTTCTCTTAAACTATCATACATATTCTGGTTCTAAATGTAATTAGTCATTTGCCCATAGTTTCTTACAAGCACGCCTCTTTGTGGTTGAATCTCAGGCCTCAGATCTTCATCTTCATAGTTAGTCCACTCCAGACGGTTTTCGTGAATTACCATGTTATGAAGAATTATGCAAGTGAGCATAGTCTTGTGCATTTCACTAGGACTCAACCCATGATTGCCCACAAATGATAGAGAGCTTCCTTTTCAAAATTCCTAAAGCGCGTTCAGCATCCTTCCTCACCACCATTTGGCGTTCGTTAAAATGCCGGTATGAATAGCCCAATGCACCGGTAGGGGGATGATGGTCATATTGAACCAAGGTTGACCATTTTAGGTTGAAAAAGCGGGGGTCTAACAACCACACCCAACATTTCGATTAACAATCTATATTGACTAACTCCAATATACTTTTAAGAGAATCAACTAGACAGTCAGACTCAATCTTAATAAAAGTATATCAAAGAGTTATATCTCTCTTTCTCGATTCAATACTTACTCAAGCAAATAGAAATCTGCGATTCCAATTGAATACAAGAGAAATCACTTGAACGGTACCAAAGACCAATGTTCAAGGATCAATCAATTTCAATCAACAACCAAAGGTTGGATTTCCTAATTGATCGATTCAACGCACAACCTGTGATATTTCAATTATATAACAAAATATAATGCGGAAAAGAAATAACACAGACACCAGAAGTTTTGTTAACGAGGAAACCGCAAATGCAGAAAAACCCCGGAAACTAGTCCAGATTGAATACACACTGTATTAAGCTGCTACATACACTAACCTACTCCAAGCTAACTTCGGACTGGACTATAGTTGAACCCCAATCAGTCTCCCACTAATTAAAGGTACAGTTATACTCCTACGCCTCTGATCCCAGTAGGATACTGCGCACTTTATTCCCTTAGTTGATCTCACCAACAACTAAGAGTTGTTGCAACCCAAAATCGCAGACTTGATAATAAACAAATCTGTCTCACACAGAAAAGTCTACGGTAATAGATAAATCTGTCTCCCACAGAAATACCTATGAGTTTTTGTTCTGTCTTTTGATAAATCAAGGTGAACAGGAACCAATTGATAACCCGGACTTATATTCCTGAAGAACAGCCTAGAATTATCAATCACCTCACAATAATCTTAATCGACTAGCGAAGGAAGATATTGTGGAATCACAAACGATGAGACGAAGGAGTTTCTGATTACTTTTATATCTTGTATATCGGAGAAATCAATCTCAATCCAATCTTACGATTGTACTCAAATACGATAGAAACAGTAAGATCAAATCACACAACTACAAGAAAGTAGTATCGGTCTGGCTTCACAATCCCAATGAAGTCTTCAAGTCATTAACCTACAGGGTCTCGATAGAAACCTAAGGTTTAAGGAGAATCGACTCTAGCTAATACAACTAGTATCACACAGGAGGTGTGGGGATTAGGTTTCCCAGTTGCTAGAGTTCTCCTTCATATAGTCTTTCAAATTAGGGTTTGCAATCAATGTTAGCTTAGTAACAAAGCATTCAATATTCACCGTTAGATGAAAACCTGATTAGATTCAAGCTAATATATTTCAACCGTTAGATCGAAACTTAGCTTGTTACACAAAAATGAAATGCACGTTTATTTAGGTTTGTGTAGCCGTACCCAAACATGTACATCTAGTTGGTTCAACAGTAGTTAACCAAATGGTTAGCCATATGAGCACTTTCATATCAACCATATTATTCTTTACCATAACTAGTTCAAATGACTCAAATGAACTAGTTAGAGAGTTGTTCAATTGCTTAGATCTTATAGAAGTATAAAAGACACAATCGAAGCAAAAACGATTTGATTCACTCGAATCAATTCATGAACTTTATATCCACGGTTTGCAAACATGCATTCCTTAGTTAATATAAGTTTAAATTCACGAATAATCGTTTTTAGAAAATAACCAACTTCAGTACGCGGACTTAAGTACCCGAGATAAGTTTGTTTTCAATTCACAAACTCCAGCAGAAATTCTCGGGATGAGAACCTCCGATGGTACGTGGACTTGGTTCGCGGACTTGGTACGTGGACTCTAGTTCTGGTTTTTCCGAGCAGCAAAGTATACATACTTTGGTTCAAGGAATAAGGACTTATACATGTATGAGTTACCTCACAATGTTTATATCCAACATGGTTATATAATCTAAACTCTCATTTCAATCATTGAAACATTCTTAGAGGACGTTATATGATTGTTATTCATAAACCATTTTTCGCCAAAGCCATTTTCAAGTAATTGAAACATAACATGACTTTCGTCACTATTAAAGATGAACTTGGCCAAAGCGAAAGCTTACCAACACATATTTCGAGAAATAGATAAGCGAGATAAACTCGGCTCGAAATAGCAAATGTGTATAATCGTAGTCTATATAGCAAAACGACTTTTGTCTCAAGATAGGAGATAGAGTAGATAGACTTTTGAGTGATAGATAAGTTCAAGTCTCCACATACCTTTTAGTCGATGAAGTTCCACCGGTTCCTTGAGTAGTTATTCGTATTATATGATGATCGCCATGGAGTTCTTGAGCTCAATTACACTTTATATCCTAGTCCGAGACTTAGCTATAAGTAGACTAGAAATCAAGACTTATAGTTTTGATCACTAACATTGACAAACATGCTTGAGATAGCAACGCATGCGAGTTCGACCGAGCAGTGCTCTAACATAGATAAATGCCATCTGCAAGATAATACCCAGAGTGTACTGACGACTATTGATTATGAAATGAACTTGTGGACAATTTTCATACTTCATATATTCAAACAGAGGCGACTTGTGCAAAACATTAATAACATTTTGTAAACCCGAGGAGACCAAAAAAAGCATGCCATATCCAACAATCATAAGAAGAAGAAGCTTCAAGGATAACGGTTGGTTTCGGATAATGACCCTTATATTGATCGACCCAATAAACAAGGCATCCTTCCATACCCAATGCATACAATCAAGACTATCTAGCATTCATGGGAATCCCTTATCCTCATTCCCCCTCAATATTTTTCTAACATCTCCTCAGTTGGTTTTTCGTAAATATGTTAGACCAAACTGATTAATTATTATTTCACAAAACAATGAATGGTAAGTAAATAAAGTTGTTTTTTCCCATATGAAGGTACTCATCATTCGCATCCTCTGGTTTTCCATAACCTAGAATCCTTAAATCCGAAGTAACTTTTTGTTCATTATTATGACCTCTAATATTCAGTGCATGTAAACTGATAAATAAATTGAGGTTCTACTCGACAAATCTCTTCAATAAACTTTTCCATTAGATGCCGAGGCATGTGGAATCGACGTTGGAAATATTTATTAGAGTACACACAATTGGGAAAAAATAATCGTGCATCAGCTTCTTGTGGCTTGAGAATACTTCTTTTGGCTCTGGAATTCTAGATATTTGGCCTCAATGTACAAGCATCAGAGTGTCGATTAGTTAATTATCTTCAGCTTTCTCATTGTCAAGTTCTTGCAACCTCCTTTGATGCATTTATTATTGTAATCTCAACCGATTCATAATAACATTCATCTCTTAATTGGATCTCGCCATTGACGATTATGAAATTTAAAATTGAGGATACAGATACATAAATTGGTAAACATATATTGATAAAATATATGTAGAAATAGGTGTGAGTGATTTGAAGAAGTGTATGGGCGTATATATAAGGAAAGAGGGGGAAATAACTGTTATAAAGTAGTCGTTGAACGATATAGTGTCAATAGTGTCAAACGAACGATATAAATAAAATCGAGCGATGGTAACTATGACGCCGTCGATATTTACATTATCGCAAATTCTTTAATGAATAACTATTGCTAGAAACTATGTCGCTCAGTGGTTTTCTCAAAGTGGGGCAACTTAATTGCCATGCTACCTGATATGTTAAACAGGTTCTTTTAGCCTTGTGCATAGGAATAGGCCTTAGGCCACACTATTTTTTTTTAAGAAAACTTAGGCAGAGCCTAAGATAATAGATTGATAGCAATGCTAGTGGTGTCATTGTTTTGAAAAACATCAGACCCACTGCTAAGGTTCTTACAAGTAATAGTCAAGTTTAGAGCTTGGAGATTTTGGGTTCTATGAAGAAGTTTAAGACCCATTAAAACAAAAGATACATGTTTTACATTTAAGATTGTTGCTTCATTCAATGTTTGTTTTTCCTTGTGATAGTTCCTGCTTAATCTTCCCTTTATAGCTTTGAGGTAGAGAGCATTGCAGTGTTCCAGAATTTCATTGATTTCAGCTTGTATTTCAATGTTCATGTGCTGCTTTTTCTCTGCCCACTCAAACGCTAAGTCTGCTCCCCCTGTAGCTCCTCCTGCTCCCCATTGACCTGTGTGTCCTCTGCTATCAACATAGTTTCCTGTAAAATCAGTGATAGTTAGTGCTGAGAAGAACTGATAAGTGTTAGGATCCTGAATAGTGCAGATTTTGATTAAGAAACCATAATTCTGCTTTTGTGGAGGGATCCCAACATGGATTCCTGTTGTTGCTATATGAGGATCATTATCATAAGTGTGCCCCTGAGTATTCAGAGCATGGTGGGGTAAGTTGTGAACTCTATTATAGTCACAAAGGTGTTGTTGTATACTGAGAGTTGTATTCTTAGCATTTGGAGTAATGTTTTGGAATACTAGATCACATCTAGCCTTCCATATGGACCAGCAAGTGGTTACATAAGTGCAGGTATTGTCACTGCAGCTTGCATTTTGAAACCAACTACTGAACCACAAATTGAGTGAGAAAAAGATGTTCCTTCCCGTAGTCCTTGCTCTAAATTTTAGGGCATATTTAGATTTTTGGGAGTCACTGGTCTTGACAAATGACAGCGTCAACAATATGTAACTTCAAAAATGATAAGAAAACACCGTTTGGCCTTTTTTAGTCGGATAAATTTCGCGCTGAGAGATGATTAAGTTGCTCATGTAAACCGTACACAACCCCCAACAAAAGGACATGGTACCGCATCACTAGTCATGCAATTTTTTCAAAATCTAAACCACAAAGCCCTGAATGATCTTATCAAGATTTTTTAAAGACAATTTAGGTGCCAACATTGTTTTACACCTTGAGGTGAAACAGAAATTTAATACTACTAATAGTGGAATGAGCCAAAGAAAGGCCCCAAACAGAATGTGCTGCAACATAGTCCCTTTTATTAATTTCACACTGTATTGTCTTTAACTCTTACTTCCCAGAAAAACAGAAGACACACACACAAAGAAAGAGAAAAGAGAGTTGAAAAATGCATTTCACCGGACAAAACCCCAAAACCAACAACAAATGCTTCTTCTTCTGCTTCTCCTTCTATTTCCTTCTTCTTTAAAAAGAAAACCCATTTCCCACCGTCTCCATTCTCTTTTTACTCACACATTCATTCATGCATTCCCACTCCCCAAAACCCCCAGGAAAAAAACAACAAAAATAAACAAACCCCTCTCTCCCAGCAGAAGAAGAAAGGAGTGTTGAGAGTTTTTCTCTTGGGTTTAATGGAGGCTATTTTATTGAATGACAGAAGTACCCTTGTACCATTAGAGGTACCGTTGAAGCATTGTTATGTAAATCAAAGGAGGTTTTCATCTTGTTTTTTCTTCATGACAAGAGGTACAATGTAGCTCTGTACAACCCACCATTTAGAGTTATTAGTAAAACACAGGCATACAGGTTAAGCCAGGCATAGCAGTATAGGTTTTGGTTCCTTCTCCTCTTATATTATCATTAGTCTTCTTCTATTTCTCTCTTGTTTCACCTCAGTAAGTATCTATTTCCTGGTTTTTTTCTTCTTTTTCTCAAGAGATTTTTAATGAAGGAAGAAGAAGAAGAAGAAGAGGTTGAGGATGGATGATTTTGATCTTCAGTTCAGTTCATCAATCAACGGTCACGATTCTTTCTCACCCTCATCTAAGGTCTCTTTTATATTTATCTTTTCTTTGTTTTGGGGATTTACAGTAGAATGGTTAATTTGACTACTACTACAACATCAAGGTGTAATCTAAAAATGGGGTTTTGGTGATAATGTAATTTCTCTTCCTAATTTGTTTTCTCTATAGATTTCAGTTTCATCATATAACATCTCTCTATACATAATAGATACGATTTTGGGCTAATTTTTTTTTTCAGTGTTAATTCATTGGTTAATTTCTGTTGGGAAAATGTCGGTGTGTTCTTGGCATTGGGGTTACTATTGTTTTCACCTGTTAATGCTTTGAAGTTTAGATGTGCATTTGATTGGGTTTTACTGGATTGTGTTGCATGTTATTCTGAAAATAGGGTAATGTGAGTTTTTGATTCTCCCTATTTGGGGATTCTTATGTTCTCTTGGTTAAACTTGATTACATACTTTGTTAGATGATTTTCCTTTAGATTAATATACTAAGAATCCGCAAGTTAAGAACCCCAATTTCTCAATTGTAATTTGTAGATTGGGATTCTGTTGAATTTCAGAATTAGCTTCGTGTTCCATTTTTTAATTGGTAGATTAGGATTCTGTTGAATTTCAGAATTAGCTTGGTATTCTATCTTATAGGTATTAGCTGCACTTTATAGAATGTCAAGGGTTTACCTATTACTTGTGTAGCTTCTATTATCAATCAATTGTCTCAATATAGAGATATTGCCTCCTACTCTAAACTAGGATGTATCCTGTTTGTGGTCATGGGTCTATCAAGATAAGCAGTCCTATTTTCATTTGAATCCTCAAGAGCTAGGTTGAAGAAATGATAAGTACCTGGAAATGTAACAAACTGCCTTTTAATCTTCTCCCACTTGGTAACTTGAACAAAAGTTAACTTCTAGGTGAGGATGGAGTAGGTTTTACTAATCAGTGAAATCCCTTAGGATGTAAGTTTAATGCCACATTATGACGTTGAAGCTGTTTTGCTGTGCAGTCACATGAGTGCTTTACATTGTTGGATTTAACATATTGGGTTCGCATAGGTTACTTTTGATATGTAAAACTCTTCAATTGGACTGCTCCTGTATCTGGCACTTGCAAAAGCTATAAGGTACTTGGAAGTGAAACTAAAGTTATTTATCCCTATAGGTAACCCTCAATATGTATATGTTTCTGTTTGGTATTTCTGCTGATATTTCAACAAGTATTGACTAGTTGTATGTTTTTCTGCTGCCAGATCGGACATCTATATATCTTTGTTTATCTTATATTACCATTTGATTAAGTAAGGTGTCTTACATTGTAATGATGCATTTAGTAATCTCAGAATAGCCAGCTTGATCATGTATATGGTTCATGTTTCTGTGTTTCTTTTCCCTTTTGAGTATATCCATCAAGTAGGCCATCCCATCTTGCACAATAGTAAACGCACAGTTGATGTGCTTCTACTGATTATTTTATGCCAAGTTGCATTTTAATGGTGTCCACTCATTCCTTGAACTACTTTAAGCTCTATGTGCACTACCTTCCCAACTTTGAATGGACAATAGCACCATTTTGCTGTTCATTCACTTATTTATTATTTCTCATTAATCATCAGTGTTACGACACTCTTAGGAGTGCATTAGTTGGGGTAGTTTGATTTGGATGCTTCTGTTTGACCATGTGATCGTGCTCTCATGTCTGAAGCTCATCCTCATATTTCATTCTTCCTATTTCTTGCTTTAGCTAATTGTGTACTTAGTGTCTTTCGCATTGCGAGCTGTTTATGTATGACAAGAGGAAAATCTCTCTGAATCTCTTTGCAGATATGCAAGCATATAACACTACTGCACTGCTTAAGTGTGTATATTTGGCATCTAAGTTTCTTACGTAAGTTCGACTTGAATTTTGACTGGTGCATGATTTATACAGAGGTTCTATGGCTGATTTCCCCCCCAGCAAATTCCTGTTTCAGAAAGGATATTTCTGAATTGAGGAAAAAGTTCTATGATGAACTTGTTTTGCACGTGTTTGCTGGTAGTGTGTGTACAGCACTTCATATCAATGAACCGGCATGTTCATATGTGAACTAACATTTCCTGTGGTGTGTTGGCTTGGTAGTTTTATTTTGTCTCTAGCTTAGTACTTTAGTAGCTTCATACTTTCATTTTGATTCATATGTGCTGCATTGGTGGCAAGTTATCTTTCAGGTTGGGATCACTTTGCTGTGTTACAGTAAATTACGTTTAGTGCCTTCAGATAAAAAAATATCTTTCTTAACTAATCAATCCTTCAATGCATATATTTTTTCATTTGTAGTGACAGAAAAGTTGTTAGATGGGCAGGCAGTTAAAATCTAGCACAGTGTGAGCTTCTATTCAGTTTTCCTCTTACCACAATTGGGTTTCTTGCCTGTTGGTATATGTGCCTATGTAATTTCTCCCTCCGTTTCCTCTTCCTGCATTTTTGTTCAGTCTTTTGTCTAAGCAGAGTTAAAAGAGAGATTACTTCCTTGATATATTCTTTTCACTGGCCTTGTTATTGGTCTATTATGACAGTAACATTGTTTTGTTTAAATTAGTGTCATTGCTCGCGGTAATGATTGAAATGACAATATGCTGCTCAGTTCAAGCATGTTCTCTAAGTTTTGACCTCGAGCACATTTTTGTCTTTCGTTAATACTTGCTGCTTAAACTGATGAATAGTTCATTGCGACTGTATTTGTTTCTTCCTATCCCAATCTTAACTTAGGATGATACAGAAGTTATGGTGTGATCCTTTTATTGCTTACAGTTAGTTCCATGGTTTGTCTGCAAGGTTCTTCTTAACTGCTATGTTTGTTCTTTGTTGAATGTTAATTTTTTCAACTCTATTGTTTTAGTTCTGGTTTCATATGATGCTTACTGCACATGAATTTCTCCTCACTGAAATGTAAGTCACATCTATTCTAACTGATTAGAAGACAATAGAATCGTGACACAGTAATCTATTTCGATGATTGATAGTCAAATCCACGGATGGAAACTAGGCAACTTTGTAAGCTGTAGCTGTTTTCTTTTTCTCCAATTAGTGTCACTTATTTCTCTCTTTTGACATCAATCAGTAAGGAGTTCTTTCTCCGGCTAACCATTTATTCAATGCAGTAGACCATTTTGGTTCAAACTACGCCTAACTTTCTCCAATCACAGTCCTTTTCTGTTTCTTTAAAGGACAAGCAACCAATAATACTAGTAGTATCTAGAAATTAGGTTACTGCTGTAAAGGTGGTCGAGCTATACATATCGGAACTTGAATCCATTCCGAGTATCGCACTTTTTGGGACTTGTTGCTATATTGTGTTTGGCTTGAGACTAGAACCTGCTGTAATGGTTCCTGTTGGCATGAGAGTGAAACAAAATCATGTGTATCATACAGCATTCCCTTTTTGAGATACAGTGCAGTGACATTCCCTGCAATGCTAGATTTAACAGAAGAGCCAAAGGAATCCCAGCCAGGCATGGATTTAAGGATTCTTGGTGCCTATTTAGGTAATTTGAGTGTTACACACAACATCCTATGCAGGATTCCCGCCATTTTTTATTCAAATTCAAAATTTTCTGATAAGAGAGGTAGGTTTTAATTGCCATTAACTGCTACTACTCTTGGCTCTAGGCTGTGCTAGCCTCTTGATTTAATTAAGTTTAGTCTTCTTCTGTCCCTTGTCTTGTAAACAACTTCTCCTTCACGTTGACGCAGTTGTTATTGCTGATACAATTCCCCACTCTAGCCTACTTGCTTTTAGCATTATCTAATCCAAAACCCCTAATTAATACTACTACTAGTATCATAAAACCTTTCCCCAATTCAAAAAAAACAAAACCCTAAGAAAAGAGTTATTTCAGATTCAAATAAATGTCTCTCAAACTATCCCCAAGCTACTGCCTGTTGAGCATCATGATGAGGTTTATCTCTAATGGGATCAGTGACATAAATATGTATTTTTATAGTATCATTTTTATTTACTGAACCATCAGGTCCACCACATAAATTTGTCCTTTCATTCTTATCTGATTTTGTGGGGACAAATTATTAAACCCAAGTAGGATACCGTAGTGGTAGTTCATACATGGTACGTTGCTTTCATAGTACATACACAGAATACAGCTGTACTGTACAGTACAGGACGACAACATATAGGTGCATAAGCTGTCCCGCTCCATGGCACTCGCAAGATTACAGCTATGGTGTGTGCAGTCAGGCAATGGCCCTCCCCTTTGGAAGTGAAGTCAGGTACTCAGCTTCACCCAACCAATTTCTCTTATTCCCTTTTCTAGGCACTAGTATTATTTGTTCAACCACCATTGGATGCCACCTTTGAGATCAGTGACAGTAATAACTGATGAGGTGAAGAAGAAGTTAGATTCTTCTTTTTCAAAGCATGGAAAAAATGTGTCTCAAAAGAGAGAGAAATTTACACAGAAAAAGAAGAAAAAAAACTGTAGTTCCCGGAAAAACTGTGTGCCTCGTATGTATCGTATCCATGGACATGCAAGAAAAACCTTTTCATATCCGTTACTCTTTCATATAACTTCAAACCCAAAAAAACAACTGAAAATCCCCCTAGATTACTTAACAAACTACTACTGCACTAATCATCCACTCACAATCTCAATCCCAACAATGACACATTTCAATTTCATGTCCGTCTTTATCATCATCATTCTTCTTTTAACTCAAATTTCGAATACTAATTCTTTACCATCAAAAAAAGACATTCAGATTCTACTTCGAACAAAGAACTCTCGGACTCTTCTTGATGATACTGCTGGTAATAATCTCAATGACTGGGTTGTTCTTAACAATAGTAGTCCATGTAATTGGACTGGAATCAGTTGTGATCAATCAACATTACACATCAACTCAATTGATCTTACCGGACTAACTTTATCCGGTAATTTCCCGTTCAAACTCTGTAAAATTAAATCACTTCAGAATCTTTCATTATCTGATAATTTCTTGAATGGAAGTATATCTACTAAACAATTATCTTCTTGTTCTAATCTTCATTTCTTAAATCTCTCCAACAATTTACTTGTCGGATATTTACCAGAGTTTGTTCCAGTATTTAGAAATTTACAATGGTTAGATTTGTCTAGAAATAATTTCTCCGGTGATATTCCTTTCAGTTTTGGTGGTTCATTTCCGAAACTTCAAGTTCTGAGTCTTTTTGGAAATCTTCTTAATGGAACGATTCCGTCTTCATTGACGAATCTTAGTGAGTTAATTCGGTGTGAGATAGCTTATAATCCATTTAATCCAGGTCCATTACCAGCTGATATTGGAAAATTAACCAAACTGAAGAATTTATGGCTTCCTTATACTAATCTCATAGGCGAAATTCCTGAGTCAATTGCCGGGTTGACAGCTCTCGAGAATCTTGATCTTTCGAATAATGAGCTTTCTGGTAAAATCCCTGAGAGTATTGGAAAGTTGCAGAATGTTAAGCAGATTGAATTGTATTGGAATCGGCTTTCTGGTGAGTTACCTGCAAGTCTTGGGAATTTATCGAATTTGATTTATTTTGATGCGTCAATGAACGGTTTAACTGGTGTAATACCAGAGAAGTTTGCAGCTAATATCACTTGGGTTGAATGATAATTATCTGGAAGGCGAGATTCCGGAGAGTTTAGTTTCGAATACGAAGCTCGAAGAACTGAATCTCTTTAACAACAGATTTTCAGGTACATTGCCTGAAAGGTTGGGGGAGAATTCTAATTTGGAAGAATTTGATGTTTCGGGTAATGGTTTTAGAGGTAATCTTCCTTCTTTGCTTTGTAATGGAAACAAACTGAAACGGCTTATTGCATTCAATAATAAATTGTCAGGAAATTTTCCAGAAAGTTATGGAGAATGTGATAGTCTTACTTATATTAGGATTTTTAACAATGATATGTCTGGGAGCATTCCTGTTAGTGTTTGGAGACTACCTAGAGTTCATTTGTTAGAGACAAAGAACAATAAATTTGATGGTGTCGTACCTTCTGCAATTTCGGGGTCTCAGAAGTTAGCTCAATTGCGTATATCTGATAACCAGTTTTCGGGGGAGTTTCCTGGGGGAATTTGTCAGTTGTCTGAACTTGAAGTTGTGGATGCTAGTAGAAACAGGTTTTCGGGGAAACTACCTTTGTGTATTACTGAACTTAGGAAGTTGGAAAAGCTTGATCTTCAAGAAAACATGTTCTCGGGTGAGATTCCAAGTAATGTTAGCTTGTGGAAACATTTAACAGACCTTAATTTGTCGAGAAACCGGTATTACGGGGAAATTCCGAGTGAGCTGGGGAGCTTACCTGATTTGAATTATCTTGATCTTTCTGAAAATTTACTGTCTGGTGAAATTCCGGCTCAGCTGACTAACTTGAAGCTCAACAAGTTTAATGTATCGGGAAATAATCTGGCTGGGAGAATCCCTGTCGGTTTTGACAACAATTTTTACCTCCCTAGTTTGATAGGCAATCCAAAGCTATGTAGTCCAGACTTAAAACCTTTCCATCCATGTCCAAAAACCAAATTCGCTACTTGGTTTCTAGTAGCGTTTTTTCTCGTTTTGTGTTTACTACTTCTATTATATTTGTTGTGGTTTTTGAAGAGCAAAACTATGTCGATTGGTGAGAGCATAAAACCTTTGTGGAAGCTAACCTCATTTCATACTATGAGCATCAGCGAACGTGAAATATTAGGTTCTTTAACTGAAGAGAACCTTATAGGAAGCGGTGGCTCTGGTCAGGTTTATAGGGCGAGACTCATAACAGGTCAGTCAGTGGCAGTTAAGAGGCTCTGGGATGTTAATGCAGAAATGGGAAGACTAAGCTCTTATCAATCAGAGGTGGAGACCTTGGGACGGATTAGACACGGAAATATTGTAAAACTGCTGCTCAGTTGTGCCGGAGAGGATTTAAGAGTTTTGGTTTATGAGTACATGGAAAATGGAAGCTTGGGTGACGTTTTGCATGGAGAGAAAGGTGGAGTTCTATTGGATTGGCAGAAGCGGTTTAAGATAGCAGTTGGAGCAGCCCAAGGATTGGCATATCTTCATCATGACTGTGTGCCGGCTATCGTGCATCGTGATGTGAAATCGAACAATATCTTGTTGGACGAGGAGTACTCCCCTCGTGTAGCAGATTTTGGGTTGGCCAAGATGTTGCAGCTCGAGGAAGGGAAGGAAGCAAGTGCCATGTCCCTAATTGCTGGTTCTTATGGCTACATAGCGCCAGGTGAGTTTATACCTTAAAGTAATAGCTTATTTAATGATTGTTTATGCCTGCAGAAATAGTTAGACATTTTCTTCGATATGCATGAATATCTTCTGCGGAGAAGCTACTGAAACTAGCATATATACCTTAGAAAACTGTAACTCGTGACTGATAGTTGTGGGTGTGGCTAATCTTGCATGCAAGACCTGTTTTTTATCTTGGCACTTACAGTTACAGTGTGAACCAGGACCATGGACATCCACCAGTGGTCTATTTAAATCTCTGTTTGATGATAAATAGACCATTTTCGAGTCCAATATTATGGGGTAGACCTCACTGACATAATTTCTGTTGGTACATATGTAGAGTATGCATACACCATGAAAGTGACAGAGAAGAGCGATGTGTACAGCTTTGGAGTTGTGTTGATGGAACTGGTCACAGGAAAGAGACCTACTGATTCCTTCTTTGGGGAGAATAATGACATGGTAAAGTGGGTGACAGATGCCACTGCAACATCTGAAGATCACTGCTTGAATTTGCGTCACCTCATGGACACTAGAATAAATCCATCTTCAAGTGATTACACAGAAGTGGAGAAGGTATTGAATGTCGCACTTCGTTGTACCTCTGCGTTTCCAATGAACAGACCCTCCATGAGAAGGGTCGTTGAATTTCTTAAGGACGGTAGGGATATTTGTTTTCCTCCCACAAGTCCTAAATGTTGTAGCAATACAAGCTAGTGGTTGTACCCTAGTCTTGCTGGAAAGTGTTGCGGGATACGTGGTCATTCTCACCGTTGCTTTTTCTGAAACGGTGGAAATATAATCGAGTTGTAGTTGAAGGGAAAGATAATGTGCTGATTTTTCTGCTTAGATGTACATATGCTACATTGTCATATCATTTGCTTACCGAGTGCATCTTTTGCAACTGAAAATCTTTTCTTCTTTTGAAAGAAAATAAGGATGTTTCTGCTTGGATGTACATATGCTGCATTGTTATATCATTTGCTTACTGAGTGTATCTTTTGCAAACTCATAGTCTCTATTCTAAAACTAACTCTCACAGTCCTAATAAGGCATTGGATTTTCCCTTAACGTATCTCAAGCTTATGTAAATCTCTAATTTACTTTCATGTTCAGCTAATGCCAATGAAAGTCTGTTGCGGTGTTGCCTGACGATCACATTAGGTAGCCTGTTCCCATAGTGATATAATGACAACAAACTGGATTCAGGTAGTTAGCTTCTGTTTCTGTTTTGGTTTGTGGAATGAATTATCTTTATGCTCAAAAACAAAAAAAACCAAGTAGACCAGATCACACATACCAAAACCATTCAATTCTAAATCCATTCCAAAAATAAATGAATTCCGTTGCCGGGACTTGAACCCGGGTCTCTCGGGTGAGAGCCGAGTATCCTAACCACCTAGACTACAACGGATTGTTGTTCATGTTCATGCTTCAATAGATCTATATCAAGTGTTGGACTCGGACAGTACTACATAACCGAGACGATGATGTTAGAAACAACAAATTTGTCCGGCTCCTTGCCATGTGATGCCATTACATATGCACCGGCATAGTAACATAACTTTACAAGGGAATGGGAAAAAGTAATAAGACAGCGGATTCTCTAGCAAAACATGTCAGAATCTTTAGAGTTTGTAAGGCTTGGCAAAATTTTCCATCAAATTTTATTGCCGGTGTAATATAGAAGGAAGCAAACTTTATGACTCCAATTCATTAAGCAATAAAAAGAAAATTCTTTTTGCATTTTAAAATAATTTTTTTTTATAAGAAAATGCAGCAATGCTGGCATATTTTTCTCATTTTATAGCTATGATAGCTCTGGTTAAATTCATTTAAGGTGTCCTAAAACTATAAGTAATACTCCATTCTTTTTTTATTTTATCCCGACTAGTTTGATGCTTTTTTTTTGAGCAAAGAAGGGGAATATTATTGAGAATAAACCAAACACAGTACAAAACACGAAGCCAACTGACTGACGAACAAAGGACAACCTAACAAACAACCTAATTCTTGATTTCAGCTGCTAAGATACTAGCAATTACATTTGGAGGTTCCTCCAACCGGATTTGGTACTTGATACTAGTCCTGGCTAGTTTTGCTAGTTTATATGCTGCGATGTTGCAAGACCTTTTTTAAAAAGTAACTTGACACGACTCTAACTTTTGAAGAAAATCTTTACATTCCTTAGTAATATTTTGATCTTCCCACTTAAAACCTTCAACACTTCCATTACAGTTGTTGATTACTGATAAACAAAGGACAACCTAACAAAGGACCTAATTCTTGCTTTCAGCTGCTAAGATACTAGCAATTACATTTGGAGGTTCCTCCAACCGGATTTGGTACCTGATACTAGTCCTGGCTAGTTTTGCTAGTTTATCTGTTGCGATGTTGCAAGACCTTTTTTGAAAAGTAACTTGACACGACTCTAACTTTTGAAGAAAATCTTGACATTCCTTAATAATATTTTGATCTTCCCACTTAAAACCTTCAACACTTCCGTTACAGCTGTTGATTACTAACCAATTATCCCCTTCTATAACGACTCTTTGGAACTGCATTTCTTTGATCCAATGTAAAGCTCTGAGCATCACCAAAGCTTCTGCTTGGTTCACATCTCTGGCTCTTGTTGAGTAGGCCATTGCTGCCAAGAACCTCCCTGTGGAATCACGAGCAATTAAAGCAAAACCAGCATTAGTATTATTAGTACGAAAAGAAGCATCAATGTTAATTTTAATCCAAGACTCAGGGGGTTTTCTCCAAGTCTCTTGAGGATTGATGCAATTTTTATCATGGTTAATGCTCTGATTTCCTGAACTGTGTATGTTTATGATATTGATGTATGACATTATTCTACGCACTATGTTTCTAGGATAGTAGGTCTTATTTTCATGCATTTTTTCACATCTGGCTTTCCATAACTGCCAAAGAGTGCAAGCAGTTATGCATGCAAGATTGTTGTGTTTAGCTTCTAGAGATTGATTATCTGCAAACCAAGATATAACCCAGTTTTTGATGGAGTTGTGCAAATTCTTGGAATGATGAAGGGCTTCTGATATGCCAAACCAAACTGCATCTGAGAATCTGCAATTGCATAGAAGATGTGTAGTTGTTTCTTTTTCTTCATTACAGAAACTACACAGGTTACTAACTTATTTCTTGTACTCTCTTATGTTAACAGGAAGAATATCATGGCAGCATTTCCATAAGTATTTTTGGATTTTGTAAGGGACTTCCAGGTGCCACAACTTTAGCCATTGTGATTCTTGCAAAGGACTTGCTTGTTGATGCTGATTTTGGTTTTGAGTTTTCATTATTTCTCTATAGAGAGAATTTTGAGGTAAATTTGCCACACCTGGTTAAAGGCCATCTCAGCATGTCTTTCCCACCACTAGGAATTTTGATGTGAAGTATTTTCTGTATCTGCTCACTTGTGAACTGATCTTACAGTTTGTTGATATTCCAACTTCTTGTATCTTTATCAATGAGCTCTGAGACAATAATGTTTGTATTGACTTGAGAATTATGTGTTGAACTTGAATTATCCCCTTCTGTGACCATCTGTGTCTATGAGCATTAAATGAAATACCATCACCAATTTCCCATATGTAATAAGACTTTATAATTTTAAGACCCTGCTGAATACTTTTCCAGATCCATGAACTTTTTTTTCTTGAAGTATCATCAGTTAATAAATCATTTCCTTTGAAGTATCTTGCCTTCAAAATTTTATACCACATTGCATGTTTCTCATGAAGCAATCTCCAAGCCAGTTTGGCTAGAAGTGATAGATTGACCACTTTTAAATTTTTAATGCCCAAACCTCCATATTTTTTTGGTCTGTTAATTTTCTTCCATGAGATACTATTTCCTCCTTTATTATTCTTTTTGCTACAGAAATAATTCATTTGTATTCTCTCCATTCTTGTGATAGTTTTTTTATCTGGTACTTCAAAAAGACCCATTTGATAGTTAGTTGTTGAACTAAGAGAAGCTTGAATTTTTGTAGTTCTACCAGCTTGTGAAGTTAATTTTCCTTGCCATGTCTGAAGTTTATAACCCATTTATCCACTGCTGAATCAAAGAATTTATCTTTACTTCTTGGAGTTTGCAGAATAGTTCCCAAGTACTTTTCCTTTTCTTCCATTTGTTTCATCTGCAGCATTTCTAAGATGACTTCATAGTCTTCTTTGTCTAGATTTTTGCTGAAGAAGACACTTGATTTTTCCAGGTTAACCATTTGTCCATATGAAGAAGTAAATTTTTGAATTAAATTCTTCAAATTGTTTATGGATCTTCTTGTAGCTTTAGTGAACAGAATGCAGTCATCAGCAAACAGTAAATGAGATATTGTTGGTCCTATTTTTGCTGGGATAACTGGTTCAATGATGTTTTCCTTAGAAACATTTGTGAGAAGCATGCTAAATCCTTCCATACAAAGAATGAATAAGTATGGGGAAATTGAATCACCTTGCACGAGCCCTCTTGAAGGAGAAAAGAAATCCATAGGAGAACCATTAACAAGTATTGAAATTTTTGCCGTGCTTATGCAATGATGAATTAGCTGACACCATTTCTGAGAGAAACCCAAATGACTCATTATTTCTTGCAATAAATACCATTCTATTCTATCAAATGCTTTGGCCATATCCAACTTGATGCCTACCACTCCCAAATTAGCTTTAGTTGTCTTCATATATTGCATCATCTCATGAGAAATAATCACATTATCATGTATATTTATCCCCGGAACATAAGCTGCCTGCCATGGTGATATGATATTGTGAAGAATTGGTTTTAATCTGGTTGCTAAGATCGTTGTGATGGTCTTGTAAGTGATATTACACAGGCTTATGGGTCTTATCTCATTTGGTTTGATGACTATCTCTTTTTTTGGAATAAGGACTTGAAAGGTTTCGTTTATTTTGCTGGGGAATGAGCCATGAATGAAGAAATTTTGTATCATTTTTGTTACCTCCTTTCCAACTATGCTCCAAGTATGTTGATAAAATCCTGCCTGGCATCTATCTGGTCCTGGTGCAGCCCAAGCATTGATAATGAACATTGCTTCTTTTACTTCTTCCTCATTTGGTATTTGATTTAACTTGTAGTTCTCTTCTTCTGATACACAGGGATTAATAAGTTGAAGAATCTCGGAATCTATGTTGTGGCTTGTAGAAGAATAAATATTGTTGAAGTGATCTTTAAGTAAAGAAGTGATTTCCTCCTTATTTGAAACCCATTTTCCATCTTCATTCAACAAAGTATCAATATGATTCTTTTTCTTCTAAAATTAGCTTTGGAGTTGAAGATCTTGTTATTTCTGTCCTCTCTCTTGATAATGTTCTCTCTTGACTACTGGTATTGAATATCTGCCTTTTTATCATACCAAGAATTTAATTCAGCTTCCAGAGCCTTAATTGTGGTATTATCTTGGATCTTTTTGTTTTTTGCATTTTGGATTCTTCTCTGGACCTTCTTGATTCCAGTGTTAACATGCCCAAAAACATTATGATTCCACCTTCCCAGAGTTTTGTTGTTGCCTGTAGTTTTTCTGTGATATTCATGCTTTTATTTTCTGCAGCATTCCAGCTTTCTTCAATCACTTCTTTACAGTTGGGATGAGTGAGCCAGACTTTATAGAATCTTTGAACTTTTGGATTTGAGTTGATTGTTGTTTGGGTGCAGAAGTATAGGAGCATGATTAGAACCATGTGGTATGAGATTGTTTATGACTGAATTGGGATAAGTGATGAACCAGATATTATTTTCTAGAGCTATGTCAATTCTGGTTTTTACATTCTTTCCTAGATTTCTTTTGTTTGTCCAAGTGAAAGGCTAGGTGAGCCTGTGAAAGGAATGTCTCTAAACCCATGGTGGTCTATGGTGTCATGAACAACTTTATATGAAGGATATGGATTGGTACTGAGCTATGCTTTTCAGAAGAATGTAAAGTGATGTTCAGATCTCCCAGTATGACCCATGGAATTGGAAGATTTTCTCCCAGATCTTGAATGAACTTCCATTGTGCCTCTATTTCTTTCTTATGATGAGAACCATACAAGCAAGATAACATCCATTTCTTATCTTATAATTGAGAGCAAACTGTTAGATGTATCATGTTACTAGAAGTATGCAAAATGTTTGCACCTAATCCATCTTTCCACAAGAGAGCTAGTCCTCCAGCCTTTCCTATAGTCTCTTGACATTTTATATTTGGATAACTAAATAAGCTAGATATTTGATGATTTTTTCTGGCTTATTTTTAGTCTCAGATAAAAAAATAATGTCTGGATTATAGTTGAAAATGCAATCATTCAAATGTTGTCTAGTTCTCTTGTTACCTATCCCTTAGACATTCCAAGTTAGAACTTTCATTTTTTTTTTTTTTAAATGACTCTAAAAATGCACAAACCTTTTTTAAAGTAAAATATTTTTTGAGGATGATAATGCAGAAAAGTTTCTTTGCCTAATTTAAAGAGAAAAAGAATTTGAGTAAAAGAGAAGTTCTGGATAGTAATGTATACTTGGTCATTCTGCCATTCTTGGTTTCCCTGATTTTGAACAATGTAGTTGTCCCAATCTCCATCATTATTGTACATCTGGTTGTAATAGGCTTCATTGTCATCCATGTTGTTGCTGATTTCTTGATCCTCATTCTGTCCTGCATAGCTTGCTTGAGAGGTGCTCCCATATTATCTAGTTCTTTTGCTCCTTCTTGCTGTTGAGCTTTCTGGTGTATTGGAAGATCCTTGAGAATAGATATTTGAAACCAAATGACCATCCTCTGGGATTACAAAAGCTTTTTTTGCACTATTCCCCCTCCTAGTATTTTTCTTTGGATAGATATGAATTGTTTCTCCAATGCCAAAGTCTAGGTTATTCATTCTTGGATCAATAACTTCTCCAAAGTCTTCTCCAAATTTGAATATGTATCCTTCTATTATTTGAACATGTTTTGATTTCTCTTCACATTCATTTTCATTATGGTTAGCAATAAGACAGGCTGGACATAGTTTCCTTGGTTGTTTCTGAAAATATATTGGTATCCATTGTGTGTATTTAACAGCATTCTCAGCTAAAATTTCTCTAAGCATTGGATTAGTTATATTGAATTCAATGAGAGCACTTACAATGTTGTTGTCTGTTGGACATCCATCCTCAGGTTCCAGTTTGATAACCCAGCATTTTGGAATTCAATAGGCAGCTTTTTGATATCAATCCAGTATTGTTGAATGTTGAAGTCGATGTTTCTTGCATCCATTGTGGGATTCCATTCCTTCAGAACCATAAGATATCCATCTATATTCCATGGTGCTCCAATTAAGATTTCATTGTATTCCCTCCAGCTTTGAAAGGTGAAAGTGAAGATGTTAAAACCTCTTGCTCTGACTGTGAAATGTCCATGACCGCAGACCAGAGTGGCTTCATACTCTACTTTCCCAACTGACATTGGATTTTCATTCATAACTTTTCCAATAAGGCTCTTTTCACATTTTTTTATCCCGTTGCTTAGTTTGATGTGAGGATATCTGATGACGCTTCGGACGTTATCTTCATCATTCAAATTTGTGGAGTTAATTCTCTCAATTAGGTCTGAGACTTCCCCATAAGAAGTATTGTCTGACATTTTGAGACTGGAATTGCTTACGAGGTTATTTGTGAAGAGAATGATGGAGGTGATGAGAAAGCTAATAATTAACCAATTTATAGCCTCATTGCATGATTTCCACTTGAGACGTGTTGAATGTATCAGAGGAATTGATCCAAGTTTTTGCTGTGTCAGATTAAAATAGCTCAGTTTCCATTGGCGGAGTTTTCTATGCTTGTGATTTTGAATTGATATCCAACATTTTTTGATTTCTTCATTCATTTCTGACATTGTTGCAGCTTTGATAAAAAGACAACCTTTAGAGATTGGGACCAACGTCTTCAAACAGAGAAACCTTTCGATGACAGATGACCAGATGAAAGCATTACCTGCTATTCATGGAGAAGAAAACAAATTCACATTAAAAGATGAAAGTTAAAAGAAAAGACAAAGAAAAGAGAATCTAAATAAAAAAACTGGTTGTTAGAACCCAAATGAGATTCAGATCATGACATGCAAAGGAGATTTAGGTGAGAATATTGAAAAAAGAAAGAGACAATTCTACTAATGAGTTGACTCAGAATGGAATCGGCCAGAGCTCTCCAGGCACCACATAGTCGCTTTTTACTAAAATTATTCTTAGTATGATGAATTTGACCCCTGCTGAATTTGATCACATGCAAAGGCTAGTTTGATGCTTACACAAATTATTTGAGGCCCACCATTTTCTTCGCCCACGTAAATAAAAGATAAGGGGTGCCTAAAAAGGATAAAGGTACCAAGTTACCCTTATGATTAAAATTTAAGAATTTGAATTAAGTCTATTAAATTCCACCCTCTCAGGTACTTTTCTATCAACTCATTCCTCGTAACTAAGTAATGATTCAATCATACATTCAAATTCGTTTTTATGAAATTTAGGTTTCCTGAATTTATTCAGAATCGGCTGATATAAATCTCCTTATTAACCGGTTTCGCACAATCGACTGATATGCACATACACGTCGGTCGATTGTTTTTGATACATCTCGGTGATTGTTCTTGATGTTCTTTGTGATTCAAGAACATCAACTCAGAATCGCCCAATGTTACGTAGGCTGATTGTTGACAATCTTATCAAATACTCAATCATAAAATGAATATGATTTCATATTCATTATAAATCCAAATATGATGTATACCAAGTTAAAAATGAGTATTATTTTATACTCATAAATCCAAATACAATGTATAACAAGCTGAAAATAAGTATTATTTTATACTCGAACTGAAAATGTCTCAAGTAAAGTATGATTCATATTGAGATTTCATACTCATTCTTAACTCGAGTATCAAATATAGATTTAAATTTTGTTTGATGTTTTTCAATATTAACGATCGATGTGATGGTACATATCGACCAATACTAGGTAAAAGAAAATTTCGATTTATCATGTATATTTTTAAGCTACAATCAGTTCATAGGAATGTCAATATTGAACGATTCAAGAATGTATATTTTAAAATCGATTAATATTGACATTTTATATCCACCGATTTCCTTGGTGGATGAAGAATACCAACCTAGAATCGACATACATATATGATATCTTATCCACTGACTCTAAGTTTGTTTTCTTATAAAAATTTCAAATTCTGCAAATCTTTTCATGTTCTGATGACTTATTAACACTAGTTAATTTCACTTCTAACACCATTAATAAACAATTAAAACTAACTTAAATTAGCCATTAACGAAAATAGTTGGTTAAGGGGTTTTGAGCTTACTTCTAAATGATTGTTTTTGTCTTCTAGTGGTAGGCCTCTAATTACTTTTGCGTTGACTACAATTTTTCCTCTTCGTTTTGTAAACATCATAAACAATGACGGATAAATGATAAAGTCTATATTGACTGTTTTTTTCTAACGTAATCTCTAAGTAAAATGCATATTGCGCATGTGGTCGTATAAGTTCGGCCATGACACGCATAACTCTAGAAAACAATGGTGATAGAAAGAATCGATTCACTTAAGCGAGGAGATAGGCAAGATGATATTCTTTCTCGGTGCACCTCAATTAAGCTTGCTTTTTGTGTTTGATAAAGTGTACCCGAAACTATATCAAGATCGATTACAATGGGTAAAGGTGTAACAAATTACTCTTATTTCATTGGTACTTTTATCCATTTAGCCAGTTTTCTTTGGTAAAATATTTTTGTCAGTCATTAAAATTAAAATCGTTGTTAATTTCTTTTCATAAATTTCGTTATCTTAAGAAACTGAAATCTATTAGTTTATATCAACCAACCAAATGTTTTACCTTTTGGTTATATATGCGATATTTGAAACGTAAGCAGTTTAAGTGATTGTAATTTTGATATTGCAAATTAAGGCACTTTTAGAACAAAAAAGCAAAGTTACATTTATGGAGTTAGTTGGTGGTCTTTTAGTTCATGGGTACATACATTATACTGCTTAGACTTTGTAACGGGGCAGCAAGTCGGCAGGTGCATCACACTTGCGTCTCTGCTAGTATAGATATGAGGTTCTTCATTTTACTTTAAAATGTCACTATTTAGTTTTATTTAATATCCCTCAAATTTCCAACATGGATTCTTATTTTTGGTGGGGAATTATTTTTTTTAAAGAATTTTCTATTAGAGCATCAGTCATTCAAACTCACAAGTTTTGGGATATCAAACTTGTTGTGATATTTTAGTTGATCAAAACCATATCTTGGTTGATAGTTTAATAGAGTCGGTCTCGTATTTGGAAATAGAACATGGTAGTTGAGTATCGGACTTCACCGATCGACCTTAAAGATTGAACACTAAAGGACAACCGCGTCAACGGAAACTTCATCAACAAAGGTATGTGAAGACTGACTATCCTATTTGTCATTCGATCAGCTATGACATGTCGTATAACTTTAGTATTACGATAAACTTTGTGAAAAGGAGAGAGTACCAAGTACACCACCAACTTTTTCGTTCGGTAACCTGTATGGAAAAAACCTAATACAACTGCAAGTATACCAATTGAATGATCCTTGAGAATATGTATGTAAAGTTTATATCTCTATCTATTCTCAATCAGAAAGTTTAGACAATGGAGCATGTGAACCTGATTGTTAAGAATAGTATTTAGACGATCTCAAAAATAAATATCCAAGATCAATCTAGTCGTATCCAAATATTCAGATCGGAATTCTGCCAAGTATCAAAACTTGTTATATATCTTTCAAGATTCCAATTTTACAAGAAACAAGCTTCATAATCATCTTAATTATATGAACGCATCTACTAGAATAGAATACGTACTACTTGTGTAAATCCTATTATAAAGATAAACAACATAATGCGGAAAAGGAAAAACACAAGACACCAGAAGTTTTGTTAACGAGGAAGCCCCGAGACCTCGTAGATATTTGATCACCAAACTATATTAAGCTTCTGCAGACACTAGCCTATTGTTGATACATGAAAAATTTACGACTTGGGCCAGGAGATCATTACACGATTTAAGCCTAAGTCCACAGGGGGACTTGGGTACTCGCCCCGGTCCAAGAAATGAGGCTTGGTCCGATCCCAAATATAATATCTAAGGGTAATAAAGAGAAAAAGGAGGTCAAAGAGAGTGAAGGGTACCAAGGAGTCAAGGCTAGCTTATTAAGGAAGGAAAAGCATTTTTGCAAAAACAAGGAAGGAGACATGTATCTTAAGGAGGTGAGAAAGGAAAGCCTATAAAACGGAAAATAAATAGTATTTGGAAGGGGCTCTCTCTATATTTCTCTCTGTCTCTCTTATTTTGGGGAATTGAATGTGTTGGAGCACTGCACGGTTGAACTCAAAAGAATTTATATATCAAGCTTGTTTGTCAAGTTTTGTTGATCAAAACTATATACTTGATTTCTAGTACTTATAGTTATGTCTCAGATTAGGATAGAATGTGTAGTTGAGCTTTAGACTTCAAAACGTTCACTAATTGAAGAAGAAGATCTACTGAGGAGCTTGGAGGAACTTCATCAACGACAAAAGATATGTAGAGACTAAAATTTATCTATCACTCGAAAGTCTATTATATTCTATCTTCTAATGAGACTAAGTCGTATAACTATATAGACTTTTACATTATACGCATTTGTTATTCAGAGCCGAGTTTATCTCGCTTATCTATTTCTCGAAATATGTGTTGGAAGCTTTTTTCTTTAGCTATGTTTGTCATATTCTTGACGAGTTTAGTTGGAAACAATCTATTTGTTGGAAACTAAATATTAAGTCAAAAGATGATCATGTGAAAATTGTCTTGAACATCTTATATGATTTGCGTGAGACAGTCATTTGATGTTAGCTCGGGAAGTTTCCTATTGATCATTCGATCACTTGAAAAGTACTTGAAGCTAATGGTATGTGCGAGACTACCATTGTCGTCTTCCAAGGATGTTTCAATGATTGAAACAAGAGTTTGGAACAATAACCCATGTCTGGATACAACAGGGTATGCATACCTAGTATGCGAACTGTATTGTATTGATTCAGGTACGGAACTCTTGTTTGCGTACATAGTATGTGAACGGGTTTACCTTAGTTGGGTCCAGAACGGTTGTTCGCGAACCGGGTTTGCGAACGGCTCGACTAGGCCAAGGTCCGGAGCTGTTGTTTGTGTACCTAGTTTGCGAACACAGTGGTGAAGTTCTAAAGTCGGTTATGTATGATTTTCATACTTATGAACTAAAATATTTATGATCTAAGGAATGCAAATTAACTTTGCAAACCGTGGCTTAATGTTCATGAATTGATTCTTGTATAAGTACTTTGTACGATTACGAAACAAACCGATTTCGATTCAATTTCTTCATATATATTTCTATGAGATAGTGAACATTGAACAACTCTATTTGAAACACAATTAGATTCATTTGATTATCTATCATGATTGATTGATCTTAATTTTTGATTTAGAAGTGTTAGATGAATACGGCTAAGACAAAAGCGTTCATATGGCTAACTTCGGTTAACTGTTATTGAGCCAACTCAATATACACGTTTAGGTACGGTAACCCATATATAAATATAAGTATATTTCATTTGTGTGTAACAAGATAAGACCATCTAAAGTTGGAGATTGATTGCTTAATTTCTAAGCAGACTTAGCTTGAATCTTAAATCAGGAGTTCATCTAACGGTGAATATTGAATGTTTTGTTACTAATCTATATTATCTTTGATTTAAAGCAACCCGGATTTGAAATACTATATAAGGGAGAACTCTAGCAACTACAAAGTCTAATTCGGGCACTTTCCTGTGTCATAGTTGCAAACTAGAGCCGATTCTCCTTTAACCTAGGTTTTCCAAAACCATTATTAGGTTAACAACTTGAAGACTTCATTTGGGATTCGTGAAGCCAGATCCAACTATTTTCTCTGTAGTTGCATATTATGATCTTACTTGTTCTATCGTATTGAGTTTTATCTTCTCTAAGATTTATCTCCAGTAGGTAAGATATAAAAAGTAATCACAACGGTTCTTCGTCTCAGACTCTTGTGATTCCGCAATAACTTCTTATGTTAATCAGTTAGGTTATTGTGAGGTGACTAATATTTCTAGGCTGCTCTTCGGGAGTATAAGACCAGATTATTAGTTGGTTCTTGTTCACTTTGATATTTCTATCAAAAGACAGAATAAAAACGGAATAAAGAATAGACATATATGTGGGAGACATATTTGTCTATAAGTCTTCGACTTTGGGTCGTAGCAACTCTTATTTGTGGGAGAGATCAACTAAGAGAATCAAGTGCGCAGAATCCGCCGTGGTTCTAGAGGCGTAAGGAACGCGAATGTACCTTAATCAGTGTGAGACTTGGTTAGGGATCAACTACATTCTAGTCCACAATTAACTTGTAGTAGGCTAGAGTCTGTAGCGGCTTAATGCACTGTGGTGTTCAAATCTGGACTAGGTCATGGGGTGTTTCTGCATTTGCGGTTTCCTCGTTAACAAAATTTCTGTTGTCTGTGTTATTTCTTTTCCGCATTATATTTGTTTATATAATTGAAATATCACAGGCTGTGTGCAGTTCAATCAGTTGATAAATTCGACCTTGTTTGTTGGATAGAACTTGATTGATACCTGGGCTTTGGTATTTGGTACCGTCCAAGTTATTTCTCTATCAATCAGGCTCGCAGATTTCTATCTGTTTGATTTGCTGATTGTACTGAAAAAGAGATAAAAACTCTTTAATATAATTCTTGAATCTCATTTTTAAGTTGGTGATCTCGGAATTAAATTGGAGTTTCGTCCATATAGATTGCTGAACGAATTATTGGGTGTGATTGGTATCAGAGCAGGCAAAATACTAAGACGTCGTAAGTCTGTGTTTGTAGCAATCTGACTCTATAGGAAAATGTGTTATCTCTGACAAACGCATCACCAGGAATAAAAGTTCTGTTTCTATGGAATCTATTAAAGAAAAAGACTTGTCCGACTCAAATATAGATGAACGTCTTGTTCCCATGAAACAAACAAATATTGATAAGTGTTATCCTGTTTACCTTACTGATGAGTCTGACTCTGAAGTAGAACGGGAAGCATCCAAAGAAAGTGCATTAATTCTAATACAAGCTAAAATTCAATCCACTGAAGTTATTAGGTTGAAACACAAAGTCAATATGCTTATTGGTATGGTTAATGATCGTGACTCTCAGTTAAAGATTCTCCGTGAAGAAAAAGCCGTGGTAAGCTTGTCAAATAATTTACTCAAGGCTAAACTGGAGGAGAATGCTTTAGAAATTAAACAACTATTGAGTAAATCCTAGATTCAGTGCAAGGTTTGTTCTGAAGAGTCCACTATACCTATTGCTTCTGAAAATACTGAGATGTTAGAAAACATGACTATTTCTAATCATGGTTCTCTAACGAGATAAGTTTCAGAAGATAAGTTGCAATCCCTTCCTATTACTAAAGATATGCTTTCAACTTCCTCTAATCAAGGAATTGCGGCATCTCACGGAAGGAAGAAAACTTCTAACGATTGTGTTAAACCTATCCACTCTAATTACTCCGGTGATCAGAAAGTATGTTTCTTTTGTGACACAAAGGGACATGTTCGACGGAAGTGCAAATTACGGTTGGATGATAACTATATTGGTCGACTACAACACACCTTAGATTTAATACTCAAAGGTGTAACATATATTCGTATGTCTAAACCAATCAGTTTTAGGACTCACCTTGTGAAGCTTTTTGCTTTAGCTATGTTCATCATATTCTTGACGAGTTTAGATGGAAACGATTTATTTGTTGGAAACTAAATATTAAGTCAAAAGATGATCATGTGAAAATTACCTTGAACATCTTATATGATTTGTGTGTGACAGTCATTTGATGTTAACTCGGGAAGTTTCGTATTGATCACTTGAAAAGTACTTGAAGCTAAGGGCATGTGTGATACTACCATTATCGTCTTCCAAGGATGTTCCAATGATTGAAACAAGAGTTTAGAACAATTACCCATGTCTGGATACAACACGGTATGCATACCTAGTATGCGAACTGTATTGTGATGATTCAGGTCCGGAGCTCTTGTTTGCGTACCTAGTATGCAAACGGATTTACCTGAGAAGGTACGGAACTCTTGTTTGCGTACCTAGTATACGGAAGGCTTTACCTGAGTTGGACCCGGAATGGTTGTTCACGAACCAGGTTTGTGAACGGCTCGACTAGGCCAAGGTCTGGAGCTGCTGTTCGCGTACCTAGTTTGCGAACACAGTGGTGAAGTTCTAAAGTCGGTTATTTATGATTTTCATACTCATGAACTAAAACATTTATGATTTCAGGAATGAAAATTAACTTTGCAAACCGTGGATTAATGTTCATGAATTGATTCTTGTATAAGTACTGTTAGAGCACTGCTCGGTCGAACACGCAAGAGTTGATATCTCAAGCTTGTTTGTCAAGTTTAGTTGCCAAAACTATAAGTTTTGATTTTTGGTCTACTTATAGCTATGTCTCGTATTAGGATAGAATGTGTAGTTGAGCTTTAGAGTTTAGACTTCACGGTGTTCATCAATTGAAGACGAAGAACTACCAAGGGGAGCTTGCCTAACTTCATCAACAAAAGGTATGTGGAGACTTGAACTCATCTATCACTCAGAAGTCTATTTTTATTCTATATCCTATTGAGACAAAAGTCGTATAGCTATATAGACTTTATTTTATACACATTTGATATTTCGAGCTGAGTTTAACTCGCTTACATATTTCTCGAAATATGTGTTGGTAAGCTTTCTTTTTAACCAAGTTCATCTTTTATTCTTGCGAGATGGAGGTTCCATCGTGACGTGTGTGTGAACTTCGAGTTCAATATTCCTTGGTTCGTTGAAGGTCTCTCTGAGGTTGAAAAGTTGCTGGCCAAAACAGTCGAAAGTCCTTCTGCGGATATGGTGAAGAAGCAGGAAGCGGAAGTCGAAAAGTTGTCCAGGAAGTTGAAGTTCAAGAGGGCGGATCTCCAAAGCACGAAGGAGGCTTTCGCCAAGAAGAGAAAGCCATTGTTGAAAAACTTTCCTTGAACGCATTTATGCCTTCTGAACTTCTTATTTTAGGTTTTTTTTTTGAAAGGCAAATGAAACGCCTAGTTTATGGTTTTGATTTCCAGAATTTTTGGGTTGGTAGACAAATGTTACCCTAAGGGTTTTGAATTATTATTTAGAATGAATCGTTTTAGAATAATGATGTTTTGGTTATGAACATAAGTGTCATGAGTACCCCAGGAGGGTCATGGAATTGTGAATGTTGTGCGATAAAAGAAAGCATGAAGTACGGGAAAATATGGCTATTGGTTTTTATTTCCCCTGTGAAGACTTGAGGTAGTAGACCATGTATTTTGTCTAGCAAGACTTACTCGGTTTTTCAGATCTTCTGGTGAAAAAGGAATCTCCCGGATGTAAGACCGAGTTTTGTAGGAAACATCACCGTGACTGTGGAAAGTCCTCAGTCATTCCTTGTCGTGCCGCTGATCCCCGGTCGGATCGTTTGCTTCTAACCCCTCGGAAGTCCCCAGTCGTCCCTTGTCGTGTTACGACTGGTAATCGAGCCGCCTGGTAGATGAGTCATCGATTCCTGAGCGGATCGTTTGATTTTACTGTCCTGACGTCTGGGTCGAGGTATGAGATCGAGGATTGAAAACTGACGTCGTGACCGAAATATCAATCTCTCACTGTGGTCGCCAATTGTTTGAGGGTGAAAACGGGTTCTGCTAATTTTGGTAATTTCGGGTGTGTGGGTGAGAAATGAATTTAAACCCTAAACAATGTACTGCAAGGGAGTACTTTAGATTCGAGAAATCAATCTGTACAAATCCGGCCTAAACCAAGAAATGTCCGTTCCAGACTTGCTTCGGTCACAAAGTGAAGGAGAAGGGTTGGTTTTGGGGAGGGAAACGAAGAAAGTGTTGAGACCAGAATAGTTGATTCTGGAAGAGCAGTTGTTTTCTACGACTTGTATCAGAAAGTGGGAAGCTAACAGACGGAAAGCTAGCAGATGTTTTCTGAGTGTTGTATGCTCCTGACCTGAACTTGTTGTTCGGTGGAAATATGTAATGCATGTTTATACAAGTCGAAGTGAAATGTACCCTGGTCTCATTAAGAAATGGAAAATGGGTGAGTAAATGGGAGGAGGTGGTAACCGGTAACGCATGGAATTGATGTTCCATAAAAGAAAGCGTTTCACCATTACTCCCTGTATTTACTAACCGCCTCATCCTATGATACTTTCTTATAACGGGCGTAGTTTACGCCGTACGCTGTAAATCGCCAAACCAATACCCAATGAGCATCCCCCAGTTTGTGACATGCGTTGATGTCTCGAGTGTTTTCATGGAAAACATGTAGCATGTTGTTGTCGTCTGGCAAGTCGATCTTGGGAGACTTGCCGAGTCGGTGACCTTCGACGGTCGAGATTTTGCATCTTAAGAGGAAAGGTAGTCATTGATTTTGCAACCCTTTGTTTGGTAGCCAGTGGCATGAAAGCATGCTCAGTATGGCTTTAATATGGCATGGTTTAGGCGCGGCCAAAATTTAGGGTTTTAGCTTTGTTTAGGCCCGACCAAACTATGGCCAAAAGTTGCCATGCGTTAGCTGGTAACCTTGGACGGCTAAGATCTGCATCTTAGATAAAAAGGTGGCAGTTGATCGTTGCAGGCCTTCGTTTTGGCATCCGCATAGGGAAGGCCCGTATGACGTGGTGCGGCAAGGTGGTTGGCATGCCATTGGCACATGAGGCATGGCATATGCCTTGGCGCGGTTTGGCGTGGCCAAAACTAGGGTTTTGGGCCAAAGGTTACCATGCGCTGTCTGGCGACCTTGGACGGCTAGGATTTGCATCTAGGATTGAAGGGTGGTTGTTGATCGTAGCACGCCTTCGTTTTGGTAGGCGCATAGGGAAGGCCGGCATGGTAGGGCCAAGGCAAATGGCGCAGACGGCTTGGCATAGTGGGGCCAAGGGTTTGGAAGACTTGGCATGGTGGGTCCAAGGCAGAATGGTGCGAACGTCTTGGCATGGTGGGTCCATGGCAGAATGGTGCAGACGGATTGGCATGGTGGGGCCAAGGCAGAATGGTGCGGACGGCGTGGCATAGTGGGGCCAAGGCAGAATGGTGCGGATGGCTTGGCATAGTGGGGCCAAGGGTTTGGACGGCTTGGCATGGTGGGGCCAAGGGTTTGGCATGCCATTGGCGCATGGTACGTCCAACATGGATAGGGACAAAGGTTTGGCATGCCATTGGCGTATGGTGCGGCCAGCATGGCTGGCATGGTTTGCCATTGGCACAGTGGTGCGACTGGCATGGTTGGCATGCCTTGGCGCGAAGATGTGGTTGGCATGCCTTGGCGCGAAGATGTGGCTGGCATGGTTTTCCATTGGCACAGTGGTGCGGCTGGCATGGTTGGCATGCCTTGGCGCGTAGATGTGGATGGCATGGTTTGCCATCGGCACAGTGGTGCGGCTGGCATGGTTGGCATGCCTTGGCGCGGATATGTGGCAGGCATGGTTTGCCATCGGCACAGTGGTGCGGCTGGCATGGTTGGCATGCCTTGGCGCGGAGATGTGGCTGGCATGGTTTGCCATCGGCACAGTGGTGCGGCTGGCATGGTTGGCATGCCTTGGCGCGGAGATGTGGCTGGCATGCCTTGGCGCGGAGATGTGTATGGCATGGTTTTCCATTGGCACAGTGGTGCGGCTGGCATGGTTGGCATGCCTTGGCGCGGTAGCATGAGAATTAGGGTTTGGCATGGATGATGTTAGTCAATATTAAGGGTTTTGCCGTGGAACATGACCCATGTAAAAAAAGGTACCCCGGTAATTCTTACATAGGCATGCTGATTGATTCAATAAATGTGCTAATGGTCATAGTGACTTCATGTCGGATGTACAGTTTTACGATTTTAACCCCTAAGCTAAAAACCACCATCAATGGTTCTAAAATCGGTTTGTTCATGAACTAATACATTTATATAATAAGGAATGCAATCATTTGCGAACCGTGGCTATAATGTTCATGAATTAATTCGAGTGAATCAAAATCGATTTTGCTTCAATTGTGTCTTGTATACTTCTATGAGAATATAAACAATTGAACAACTCTAGAACTAGTTTCATATGAGTCATTTGAACTAGTTATGGTTAAGATGAATATGGTTGATATGAAAATGTTCATATGGCTAACTTCGGTTAACTATTGTTGAGCCAACAAATGTGCACTTATTTAGGTACGATTACTCATATCTAAATGAAGTCACTTTTCGTTTGTGTGTAACAAGCTAAGTTCGATCTAACGGTTGAAAGATATATTAACTTGAGTCTAATCAGGTTTTCATCTAACGGTGAATATTGAATGCTTTGTTACCAAGGTAACATTGATTGCAAACCCTGATTTGAAGACTATATAAAGGAGAACTCTAGCAACTGGGAAACCTAATCCTCATACCTCCTGTGTGATACTAGTTGCGACTAGAGTCTATTCTCCTTTAACCTTAGGTTTTTCCAAAACCTTGTAGGTTAACAACTTGAAGACTTAATTGGCATTGTGAAGCCAGACCCAATTATTTTGTCTGTAATTGCATGTTCTGATCTTGTTGTTTTTTTATCGTGATTGAGTATTATCTTCTCTAAGATTTGCTCGAGATTTAATCTCCGATAGGCAAGATAAAAAGTAGTCACAAACATCTTGGTCTCATCGTTTGTGATTCCATAATATTTTGTTTCGCTACCATACGATTAAGATTATTGTGAGGTGATTGATATTTCTAGGTTGTTCTTCGGGAATATGAGTCTGATATATCAATTGGTCATGTTCACCTTGATTTATAAATCTATGAGAGACAGATTTATCTATTCAATAGACTTTTCTGTGTGGGAAGGATTGGTTTATCAAGTCTTTGACTTTGGGTCGTAGCAACTCTTAGTTGTGGGTGAGATTATCTAAGGGAATCAAGTGCGTAGAGTCGTGCTTGGATTCAGAGACATAAGAAGAGCAACTGTACCTTGACCAGTGTGAGATTGGCTAGGGCTCAAGTACATCCCATTCTGAAGTTAACTTGGAGTAGGCTAGTATCTGTAGCGGCTTAATACAGTGTGGTGTTCAAATATGGACCAGGTCCCGGGGTTTTTCTGCATTTGCGGTTTCTTCGTTAACAAAACTTCTGATGTCTGTATTATTTCTTTTCCGCATTATATTTGTTTATATAATATAAATATCACATGTTGTGCGTAAGTTAAATCAATTGTGAATCCAAACTTTGTTTGTTGATTAAATTGATTGACACTTGGATATTGGTTTTTGATACCGTCCAAGTTATTTCTTATATTCAACAGGGCTCGCAAATTCCTATTTGTTTGATTGCGGATTGAATTGAGAAATTGAGATATAATTCTTTGATATACTTTTCTTAAGATTGAGTCCGACTGTCTATTTGATTCTCTTAAAAGTATATTGGAGTTAGTCCATACAGATGGCTAAACGAAATATTGGATGTGGTTGTTAGACCCCCGCCTTTTCAAATATGCATCACTCCCCCTTAGTTAATACTTCATCTCACAATGAAAACCACTCCCTTTACATAATGGTCCGTAAACCATATGTATATGTAGTGTGAACCACAAAATAATTCTCCCCCTTTTTGTCAATATAAATTGGCAAAGGTACGAAAACTAGCGGGATCATAATGAAATTCTCAAAGAGATACTTCATGACTAAAAGAGAATATATCAACTTTGTTTCGATGATTTCACTTAGTCGAAACTTAGTGTATTCATCAAGGAGTTTATAAAGATACAAGATAACTCTTATAATATTCCACATCCGCACTCTCCCACAAATATTTGGCAATCAAGCACAAGTTCGATTAAGAACTCTCCCCCATAAAATGTCATTCCCGAAAGAACAACAAGAGCGACCTTAATTTTACAAGAAAAGAAGGATTTATTTGGACATTAACATATCACATGAAACATGAATTTGTATCCAGAAAACTCAATTAAATTAACCACAAGGTAATATTAATGATTAATTTAATCAGAAATGCTCAACATAAGAGAACTTACGGAGTCGTACAGTACTTTCACATAGAAGTGGATCAGGGAAAGATCAATACTGCGGAATATACAAAAGTTCATTCTATCTTTTATCAATATTTGTATAATGACATAATAGAGTTAACTTTTGACATATATGGGACAGTCATAGTTCAAGGACGTAGACACACATATCTCATACCATTATTTTTGCAATATATAAAACCATTAAAGATTAAATACTGTAAAATCATCTTCCAAATAAACTTTAGAATTTAAATAAATAAATCTAAAAACATTGTAAGATGAAAATCCTTGGCAAAGGCTATGTGTACTCATAATAATTGCAATTCCAAACCCTAGTTATCCTTTTTAAAAACACAAGAATAAATTCTCATAAGAAGTTTCCTATAAATTAAGACCTTTGAAAAATTCTTTAACATCCCCGAACTTCTTGTAGTCAACAACCATTGGAAGTAAGGTTCATGAAGAAAGGAGTCAATTCCAACAAACCTTCTTGACTGATGGCGAACCAGGGCCTTATGAATTTCAAGAGTCCTTAAAACAATATCCTTTATTTGCTGCATGTCCATCCTAGTTTCTTTAAACTCTTCAAGAATACCAGAAAGCTTCTGAAGATTTGAGGGGTTAGCCCTTGGTTTCTTCATATTCTTCCCTTTTCTCTTTAAACTTGAGGAGGGACGAGACTTACCTTTTTCCTTCATGATTGATGTCTTAACAATCATATTAACATCTTTTCCATCAGAAGACATGATGCTTGTAGTTTCCACTGAAGTAAAGGATTGTGAAAGAAATACACAAACTAGCTCCAAAAGCAATCTCTTGATAAAAAGAGTTTTATGGAACCTATATACCGACTAGGATTCATGTACGACCAATTCAAAACCCTAAAGAAGGTCGAATTTTGATTTTAACCCCCTTTCAATGAATCAAAAAGGAAAACCCTTTTCAATACCAATTTATGATATGAAAAGATCAACATAATTCCAGAAAAAAAAACAGGAAAAAAAAAATCTTTTCCTAAAGCCTGATACGTGCGTAACTCTTGTCTCTTTGGCCAGACACATGAGACAAGATGCACCTTCAACACAATTAAGTTGTGTTGGGGTGAACAATAATCTGTCCACCATACACTTCTTGTACGGAATTCTTAATACCCCTTTCACTGAATGTTTAGACCTTGTTCTTTTCTGTATAGGTCTAATTTTTTCTTTAATAATTAACTTTTTCGGAGAAGTATTGAGTTTACATACCTCAGATGAATTAGACTTCTGAACAGGTTTGAGCTAGTTAGCTAATCGATTTGCTCTCCTTTGAAGTTTGCTGACATATCTTATTTTATGTTTGTACTTGAAACATTTAGAGAGTTCATGACGTACAATAAGAACATGTCAATGTGGAGGACGGTTCAGACACCATAGTTGAGCATGCTGCTAAACAAATAGAGGTACCTGAAACATGTGAGATAAAATTTTCAGTAGACAGAGAAAAATCCATTTTATCCTCCAAGGTGGTTGAAGAAGTTTCTCCAGGAAGAATATCAAGATTGATGTACGTATTGCTACAATTATCAAAATCAATATTTTGACCAAGAAGTGCAACACTTGATTTTTCATCTTCATTTGAATCATAGTGATCAGACATTTCATCAAGGGTTGCAACAAGACCTTTATTCCCAGTGTATTTTCTACGATTTGAACACTCACTAGCAAAATGACCCAAACCTTTACACTTAAAGCACTGTGGCATATCCTCATCATCAGTATCGATGGTGTCCCTGTTTTTAGGAGGGGAACAGTTGTGAGGTTTGACTGATGTCCTTGGTTTATCTCTGATGGACCGTTTACTTCTATTTAATAGAAGATCTCTAAACTGTCTTGTGATCAGTGAGACTGAGTGGTTAAGATCTTCATCTGATGAATCAGTCTCAATAGGATCAACAACAGAGGTGCCAACACTTTTACTTTTGTCAAGCAATTTAATGTTCTTTTATGCTTTGAAAGCAATATCCTTTCCAGATTTGGATGTATGCTCATGATCAAACATCTTTAACTTCCCAACAAGAGTATTTCTGGAAAGTGTATTAAGGTTATTTCCTTCAACGATGGCATGTTTCTTAGAATCGTATTTGACTGGCAACGATCTGAGAATTTTCATCACAATGTCCTTTTCAGGAATAGTCTTACCCAATGCAAAAAATGCATTAACAATTTCAGACACTTTGTGATTAAACTCATCAAATGAATCTTCATCAACCATACAAAGGTTTTCCCAATCAGAATTTAGGTTTTGTAGCCTAGCTTTTTTCTCAGAGAAATTTCCTTCGAATACAATTTCTAAGATATCCCAAGCATCTTTAGACTTAGTGCACGTAGTCACATGGTGCTGAAGATCTGGGGTAATGGCATGGATGATAGCATTTAATTTGTCAGAATTTTGCTTTGCAGCGAGAATCTCGGTAGGATCATATGCACCAATATCCTTTGGAACAGTTACATCGCCTTCTGTAACAACCGGAGGATCATAAATATTAACTACACGAACCCATGATTGAAAATCACGTGCTTGGAGAAAAGCACGCATAACAATTTTCCACCATAAGTAATTCGAGCCATCGAAGACTGGCAGTACGTTTATAGAGATAGCACTTCTGTCCATAGAGTCAGATTGCTACAAACACAAACTTATGAGGTCTTAAATGTGTTTTCCTGCTCTGATACCAATTGAAAAAATGGGGGTCTAAAAACCACACCCAATATTTCGTTTAGGCAGTTTGTATGAACTAACTCCAATATAATTCCAAGAGAATCAATTATACATTCAGACTCAATCAATGGGAATATATCCAAGAGTTATATGTCTTGTTTCTCAACGTAATCAGCAAACCAAACAGATAGAAATCCGCGAGCCTGATTATTATGAGGTAAAACTTGAATGGTACCAAAGACCAATATTCAAGTGTCAATCAATTTATATCAACAACCAAAGGTTGGATTATCTAACTGATTGAACTACGCACAACCTGTGATATTTCAATTATATAATAAATATAATGCGGAAAAGAAATAACACAGACACCAGAAGTTTTGTTAACGAGGAAACCGCAAATATAAAAAAAACCCTGGGACCTAGTCCATATTTGAACACCATACTGTATTAAGCTGCTACAAACTCTAGCTTACTACAAGTTAACTTCGGACTGGAATGTAGTTGATCCCTAACCAATTTCATACTGATCAAGGTACAGTCGCGTTCCTAACGTCTCTGAATCCCAACAGGACTCTACGCACTTGATTCCCTTAGCTGATCTCACCCACAACTAAGAGTTTCTACGACCCAAAGTCGAAGATTTGATATACCAATCTGTCTCATATAGAAAAGTCTATTGAATAGATAAATTTGTCTCCCACAAAAATACCTACGAGTTTCGTTCCGTCTTTTGATAAATCAAGGTGAACAGGAACCAATTGTAGACCGGTCTAAAATTCCCGAAGAGCATCCTAGTAATATCAATCACTTCACAATAACTTAACTATATGGTAGTAGAACAAGTTATTGTGGAATCACAAAGAATGAGACGAAGAGATTTGTGTTTACTTTTTATATCTTACCCAACGGAGATAAATCTCGAGCAAATCTTAGAGAAGATAGTACTCAATATGATAGAACATGTAAGATCAGAACATCCAACTACAGAGAAAATAGTTGGGTCTCGCTTCAAAATCTCAATGAAGTCTTTAAGTCGTTAACATATAATGGTTTTGGAAAAACCTAGGTTAAAGGAGAATCGACTCTAGTACGCAACTAGTATCACACATGAGGGGTGGGGATTAGGTTTCCCAGTTGCTATAGTTCTCTCTTATGTAGTCTTCAAATCAGGGTTTGATAGCTTTGGAACAAAGAAATCAATAATCACCGTTAGATGAACCATGATTCAAAATTCAAGCTAATATCTTTCCAGCGTTGGATGGCCTTAGCTTGTTACACACAAATGAAATATACCTTCATTTAGATATGGGTAGTCGTACCTAAACGTGTATATTCAGTTGGCTCAATAAAGTTAACCGAAGTTAGCCATATGAACACTTTTGTATTAACCTTGTTCATCTAACACTTCTAGATCACATATGATGATCAATCAAACAAGAATGATAATCAATGAATCTAATTGTGTTGCTCATGTAGTTGTTCAATTATTTATATTCTCATCGAAGTATACAAGACGCAATTGAAGCAAAATTGGATTGATTCAAAAGAATCAGTTCATGAACATTTTATCCACGGTTAGCAAAGATTGCATTCCTTATTATATAAACGTATTTGTTCATGAGTATGAAATCATACTTATCCGATTTAAGAACTTGAACCACTTAAGTTTGCAAATGGATACGCAAACTTAAGTTCCGGATATTGGTCACAAGCCGACGGTTTGCAAACGGGTACGCAAACTTAAGCTCCGGACTGAAATCAGTTGAAATCGTTTGCGAATGGGTACGTAAACTTGGTTCCCGGACTTCAACATTTAAATCAGTTTGCGAACGGGTATGCAAACTTAGGTACCTTGACTTAAACAGTTGAATAAGTTTGCGAACTGGTATGCAAACTTCCGGTCCTGAATTTCATTAAAACAGTTTTGTTAGAGCACTGCTCGGTCGAACTCGCAAGCGTTGCTATCTCAAGCTTGATTGTCAAGTTTAGTTGCCAAAACTATAAGTCTTGATTTCTAGTATACTTATAGTTAAGTCTCAGACTAGGATATAAATTGTAGTTGAGCTCTAGACTCCACGACGTTCATTATGCAAAGACGAAGAACTACTCAAGGAACTGGTGGAACTTCATCGACAAAAAGGTATGTGGAGACTTGAACTTATCTATCACTCAAAAGTATATCTACTCTATCTCATATCTTGAGACAAAAGTCGTATTTCTATATAGACTTCGATTATACACATTTGCTATTTCGAGCCGAGTTTATCTCGCTTATCTATTTCTCGAAATATGTGTTGGTAAACTTTCGCTTTTGGCCTAGTTCATCTTACTCGTGATGAAAGTCATGATGGTTATTTCAATTAACATATAACATCCTCTAAGAATGTTTCAATGATTGAAATGAGAGTTTAGAATATATAACCATGTTTGGATGTAAACATTGTATGTTTATTCATACTTGTGTAAGTCCAAAATCCTTGAACCAAATTATGCGTACTTTGCTTGTTCAGGATGATCTGAGCTAAGTCCGCGTACCTGTACACGTACTGTCGGAAGTTCACATCCCGTGAATTTCTGTTGGAGGTTGTTGAACTGAAAACAAGCTCAGTTCGAGTACTTAAGTATGCGTACTGGTATGCGTGCTTAAGTGGGTTATTTTCTAAAAACAGTTTAATTCGTGAGCTAAGACATTTATAAATTAAGGAATGCAATCTTTGCAAACCATGGGTATAATGTTCATGAATCGATTCGATTGAACCAAAATTTTTTTGCTTCGATTGTGTCTTGTATACTTCTATGAGATCCAAGCAATTGAACAACTCTCTAACTAGTTCTTTTGAGTCATTTGAACCAGTTATGGTGAAGATGAATAAGGTTGATATGAAAGTGGTCATATGGCTAACCATTGGTTAACTACTGTTGAACCAACGACTTGTACACGTTTAGGTACAATTACTCAAACCTAAATGAAGTTACATTTCATGTGTGTATAACAAGCTAAGTTCAATCTGACGGTTGAAAGATGAAAACGCGGGGGTCTAACAACCTCACCCAATATTTCGATTAGTAATCTGAATGGACTAACTCCAATATACTTTCTAGAGAATCAACTAGACAGTCAGACTCAATCTAGATAAAAGTATAACAAAGAGTTAATATCTCAATCTCTCGATTTGATCTATACTCTAGCAAATGGAAATCTGCGAGACTTTATCAAATATTAGAGAGATAAACTTGGATGGTACCAAAGACCAGTATCCAAGTGTCAATCAATTTAAATCAACAACCAAAGGTTGGATATTCTAATTGATTGATCTTAACGCACAACCTGTGATATTTCAATTATATAACAAAATATAATGCAGAATAGAAATAATGCAAACACCAGAAATTTTGTTAACGAGGAAACCGCAAATGCAGAAAAACCCCGGGACCTAGTCCAGATTGAACACCATACTGTATTAAGCCGTTACAGACACTATCCTACTACAAACTAACTTCCGCCTGGACTGTAGTTGAACCCTAATGTGCATTTACGCTCCTTATGTCTCTGATCCCAGAAGGATACTACGCACTTGATTCCCTTAGCTGATCTCACCCACAACCAAGAGTTGCTACGACCCAAAGTCAAAGACTTTAATAAACAAATCTGTATCACACAGAAAAGTCTATGATGATAGATAAATCTATCTCCCACAAATAAACCTAAGAGTTTTGTTTCGTCTTTTAATAAAATCAAGGTGAACAGAAACCAATTGATAACCCAGACTTATATTCCCGAAGAACAGCTTAGAATTATCAATCACCTCACAATAATCTAAATCGTATGGTAACGAAACTAGATATTGTGGAATCACAAACGATGAGATGAAGATGCTTATGATTTCCTTTATCTTGCCCTATCAGAGATATAATCTCAAGTCAACTATTCAATTGAACTCGTACGATAGAAAATGGCAAGATCAGATCGCTCAACTACAAGAGAAATAGTTTCGTCTGGCTTCACAATCCCAATGAAGTTTGTCAGTCGTTATCCTAAAAGGTCTCGAGAAGAAACCTAAGGTTAAAGGAGAATCGACTCTAGCAAAACCAACTAGTATCACACAGGATATGTGGGGATTAGTTTTTCCAGTTGCTAGATGCCTCCTTTATATAGTTTTCAAATCAGGGTTTGCAATCCAAGTTACCTTGGTAACAAAGCATTCAATATTCACCGTTAGATGAAAAATATGATTTAACCAAGCTAATATCTTTCAACCGTTAGATCGAAACTTAGCTTGTCACACACAAATGAAATGTATTTCATTTAGGTTTGAGTAACCGTACCTAAATGTGTACACTTAGTTGGTTCATAAATAGTTAACTAATTGTTAGCCATATGACTACTTCCATATTAACCATATTCATCTTCTTCACATAACTAGTTCAAATGTCTCATAAGAACTAGTTGAAGAGTTGTTCAATTGCTTAGGTCTTTATGAATAGACACAATTGAAACAAAATCAGTTTAATTCACTTGAACCAATTCATGAATAATATAGCCACGATTTGCAAAGATTGCATTCCTTATTGATTTATTGTTTGAGTTCATGAACTTCCGATTTGAGAAATATAACCAGCTTGGGTACGCGTACGGGTACGTGTACCATAGCTACCGGATTTGAGTTTAGAAACTGAGCAGAAATTTTTGGTCGAAAACTACCGTGGGTACGCGTACGGGTATGCGTACCTAAGGTGACTAGTTTAACAGTTTGCAAACTTACAAACTCAGCAGAAATTTTCGGTTCGAAAACTTCCGCTGGTACGCGTACCCAACCTGTCTCCTTCACCAATACCGTATGCACACATATGCAGACACTTGGTTTCCGACACATGGATTTATACACTAATGTGCGAACACGCTATATATGTTTATATCCATAGTTGGTTATGTAATCTCAACTCTAAATTTCAATCATTGAAACATTCTTTTATAATGTTATAACAGTCATTATTCACAACTATCGTCATCAAAGCTATTTTCAAGATTGAAACGTCATCATGAATTTCGTCACGAGTTAAGATGAAAAGTGGTTAAAGCGAAAGCTTACCAAAAAATATTTCGAGAAAACGATAGGCGAGTAAACTCGTCTCGAAATAGCAAATGTGTATGTATAAAAACTATCATACTTATACGACTTTGTCTCAAGAGTAGGAGATAGAGTAGACTTTTGAGTGATAGATAAGTTCAGGTCTCCACATACCTTTTAGTCGGATGAAGTTCCACTGGTTCCTTGAGTGGTTCTTCGTCTTCGTAAGATGATCGCCATGGAGTCTGGATCTCAACTACACTAAACTGTCCTAAACCGAGACTTAGCTATAAGTAATCTAGAAATCAAGACATATGGTTTTGACAACTAAATTTGACAAACATGCTTGAGATAGAAACGCATGCGAGTTCGATCGATCAATGCTCTAACAATCTCCCCCTTTGTCAATTTTAGTGGCAAAACTATCAATACATATGGATTACAAAATAGATAAAACTTTGTAGCTTCTCGTCCACATGCTTGATCTCCTCGGTGCTTCAACATTACTCGAAAACTTCGTCTTTTCCAAGTACTCCCATGATTCCATAGATGTTCAATTCAACATCATAGTTGTTGAAGATCCGTAGCCATAACAATGAGAAAACAAAATTTCTCAATCATTGTTATACAATGTCATAGTATTATTACACAGTATCAAAGTTCTTATATCACAACTTCGACAACAATATTATGGTGATATGTATCACTCCCCCTTAATCAATACTTTCATCTCAACATGAAAACCATTCCCCCTTACATAATGATCCGTAAAACACGTAAACCATATGTATTTGTAGTGTGAACTACATATTAATTCTCCCCCTTTTTGTCAATAAAATTAGCAAAGGTACGAAAACGGGATCTTAATGAAATTTTCATGGAGATGCTTCAAGACCAAAGAAAAGTACATATCAACTTGTTTAGATGCAATCATAAATCCGATGCTAAATGCATTCTTCAAGGAGTTTATAAAGATGCAAGATAACCCCTAAAATATTCCACAGCCGCACTCCCCACAAAGATATGGAAATTAAGCGCAAGTTCAAAAGAACTCTCCCCCATTAGATGTCATTCCCGAAAGAACAACAAGAGCGACCTTACTTTTACAAGAAAAGAAGGATTTCTTTGGACACCAAAAACCATAAGGAAATGATTTTGTATCCAAATATTCTCAATCAAACTAATCACAAGAGAACCCATGATTAATTTAATCGGAATACACAACCAAATCAATCACAAACGAATCTATGATTTGTTTAGTTGGAAATGCTCACATAAGAAAACTTATGGAGCCGCACAGTATATACATAAAATATGGATCAGGGAAGATCAATACTGTGGAATATACAAAGATTCATTCTATCTTCATCACTATTTGCATAACGACATATAATAGACATAATCTTTGTAAACAAAAGATTTTAACCTATCTTCCATCAAAGAATTGACATGATAGGCTTGACTTTTGTTTGTCAAAAGTTCATCGATCTTGTATCAATACATGAATATCGACATATGAAAGAGATAACTTTTGACATCGTATGTGACAATAATAGTTCACGGACGCAAACACACATATCCCATAACATATTGCAATATATAAAACCATAAAGATTAATACTGCAAACATCATCTTCCAAATCACTTTAGAATTTAAATAAATAAATCTAAAAACATTGCAAGATGAAAACGTTGGACATAGCTATGTGTACCCACAATACTGGCTATTCCAAACTCTAGTTATTCTTCTAAACAAGCTCCTAACTCGGTGCATACGCACCGGCATTAAAACCTATAGTAACAGGATATAACAAAAAAAAATGTTGCTCATCATTTGTGTGATTATATTTACAGGCTTTGAGTTTTCAAAAATGCAAAAATTTGTTGGTTGCGTGGCATTCGTAAGGAGAAAATTTTTGATGTGGGACAAATTTAGATGAGCCCATGATGGACAAATTTGTATGAACTCAAATTTTTTGCAGCTACACTGAACTGTAAGATATGTTATTACCATTTGTACCTCATGGCTTCATCAAAATTTGTCCCACATCAAAAAAAATTCTCATAAGTAAGACCTATGAGAGAAGTAGTGAATTTGTTGATTAGTTCTAAAACAGGCCTAAAACATGTCACTTAGGAGTACAGTTCATACCACTTTGCCGGTTCTTTTTCGAGTTCTACTTGAGTTAAAGCAGTAACCTGAAAGGGAACACTGCGCGACAAACAATGTTACGTCTTCCTTCGGACGGCACCCAATCTTCCATTTAGGTTTTTCATTTACTGAAATAAAACCTCAGCTGTTCACTTTGTTTTTTTTTTTCCTAAAAAATAAAAACTCGGACTGTAAGAAACTACTTCGTCTATTGCTTACTTCTTCATTTATCCTTTGAAGGTTAGATACAACATACAATATGCTAATGTTTGGTTCAACCATAATACATATTCACAATGTACTCGCCTTATTATCCAAAAATTTTGACCTCTTTCTTTTTCTTCTTCTCCATATTATTACATCTATATCAGCAATAAACTTTTTACAACTCCACCATTTATTGATTGTAATAATAAACAAAAACATGTCGTCCAAAGCGCTTCTAAATTTTTTATCCCGCTTCTTTATTCTTGTAAGAAGACAAATTTCAGCATAAGATCCATAGGTAGTGCATTTTATTTTTGGATTGCTGCTAAATACTATAGCTTCCAAACTTGCCAAAGGTAGACTCCCGTAAGTATATTAGTTCCACGGAGACCATCTCTTTGGGAAATACTTTTCCATTCTCAAAAACCCTGCACTAAAAACCCATTCCACATTTCAATCTTCATAATCAACACACAACAGAACGGTACCAATTTTATTCTTTCCCGTTGTTTCCCAAGATAACATACTTTTAAATCTTTTAATCCTTATACTCTTCAACGCTTTTTTCTGCATAGTCATGTTGGACGCTAGCAATCAATTTGTAAATGGAAAGTGCTAATACATAATCCCACATGGACGATTGTACTGCTGCACATTTTTTGGTGTCCTTGTAATTCTGCAGTCCTTTTAGTTTCTACTAAAAGATGATCATGTGAAAATCGCCCGGTAACATTTTTCATGATTTGTGTGAGACAGTCATTTGATGTAGACTCGGAATGTTTCGTATTTATCTATTGATCACTTGAAAATTGTTTTGAAGCTAATAGTTTGTGTGAAACATCTATTCTCGTCTTCTAAGAATGTTTCAACGATTAACATGGAGTTTAGAACAATTAATCATTGATTGGATATAACACAGTATGCGTACTTGTATGCTAACTATTGCATGTTACTCCAAGTCTGGGATTTATTGTATGCATACCCTTATGCGTACTGGTTTAACATTTGAAGTCCGGGGACTTAGTATGCATACCCGTATGCGTACTGGCTTAACAGCTCAAGTACGAGAATTTAGTATGCGTACCCATTTGCATACTAATTCAACTGAGTTCGATTGTGAACTATAGTATGCGTACCCGTTCACAAACTGGCATACAGACCAGGTCCGGAACTCTAAGTATGCGTAATCATTTGCATACTTGAGTGGGTTATGTTCTAAAATCGGTTTGTTCATGAACAAATACAATTTATATAATAAGGAATGCAATCTTTTTCAAACCGTGACTATAATGTTCATGAATTGATTCGAGTAAATCAAAATCGATTTTTCCTCAATTGTGTCTTGTGTCTTGTATACTTCTACGAGAATATAAACAATTGAACAACTCTATAACTAGTTCCATTTGAGTCATTTGAACTAGTTGTGATAAAGATGAATAAGGTTGATATGAAAGTGTTCATATGGCTAACTTCGGTTAACTATTGTTGAGACAACCAAGTGTACATGAAAAGGCGAGGGTACCCAAATATACCTCAAGCTAAAAAAAATTCTACCTATAAGTCATTTCTCTGAAAGTGATTGTCTATGGACTGAGTCGAGACAATGCAACTGATCGGTTCACACTTAGTATGATCGTCTATGGATAAGAGATCGAGACAATACAACAACGAAGTATGTTTACTTGATAAAAAGGTTCAGACTTAAACAAACACAATAGGATTTCTTATCAAGTAAATAGGAATTAACGTTTGTGTAATTTACTTTAATTATAATAAAAAAAATTATAATGCAGAAATATAAAGTAGATGACACAACAAGATTTTGTTAACGAGGAAACCAAAAATGCAGAAAAACCCCGGGACCTTGTCCAGAATTGAATACCCTCAGGATTAAGCCGCTACACAAAATTAAACCTAACTTCGTATAGTTGAGACCAAGCAACTAAACCTATAGTTCACCTAGTTCCATCTGTATTCCCACGCCTCCAACTTATGAATAAGTCACGTACTTGGAACAATTCATTTGGTTCGTATTCCAAACAGTAAAGGAACAACAAATCTGTTTGGTATCAACTCTATTCAACCAAGTGATGTGAGTTGGACAAAGGCTCTTCTGTTTATCTTAACATAAACTCCTTCGTCGGTTCTTAGATCTATCTTATGTTCAATCACCAAAGGTAATTGTTAAGATTTTGCAATCAATACTTTTAATCACAAAGAATTATATTGATACCGATCTATACAACTAATCAATCCAATCTACCACAAGGATAAACCGATTATAGTTGGATCCTCTTATACCGAAACAATTATTGTGCACACCAAAGATTATGAACCCCAAATCAGAAATCTTCAATATCTTCTTTTTATTCAAATCTTCTTAGATCTTCAATAAACACCTGCACAAAACAACTTGAATCTCTTGTGATCAATCACGCACAGAACGAAGTCTGTTAACAATGGATTATCACAAGATCATCTTTAGCACTAACAACAGTCTAAATATCCCTGTCGAAACTTCGATCTAGTTTGAGTGAATCATATATCCGAAGAGAAGATTCTCAAGCATAAACAAACTAGGTGCAATCAAAGTTCAACCACCGTTAGTCAATCAAATCAATCGAAAACACAAGATAAACCGCAATTATCTAGTTTCCCACCAACGGTACTCGTAGATCTTCTCAATCCCAAAGAAGACTTTAAACTGAGCTTCCGTAAGAGATTTCGCCTAATTAGGTTACTCTCCTCTCCGAATAGGCGGCTACACCAGTAACAACACAACCGAGGAAGTTTGTTGTCACGAAGGATTAGTTTGCTAGAAATGCAAACTTCAAGTATTTCTAGACAAGGAAGTTTGGACAGTAAGGAATTTCCAAAACCTAAAATATTTTCAAAGATATTCAATACATTCCAAATTCGGTTTTCATAATTCCTGGAAATGCTCTGTCCAAAATAATGACCGAAAATCTCTTTGGAAAATCTCAACTAGTAAATGCACATTACTAATTCTCATTTTCCTAAAATAAAATTAACAACCTTAGCTAAAAGATTCTTAACTTATTTATATTTCGATCCTAGGATTTTCTTCCTGTAGCTATTAAGGAATAACTTTGAACAATAAAAGATAAACATTATTGTACGTGTTCAAAGCATGCCGACATCCTTACTTTGTAAGTCCTCTTTCATACATACAACCTTGAAACCGATTTGCCACACTTTCAAACAAGTTTAGAATTGGTTCATCTGAATTTCAAGAACTATGCGATTGATTAAGAAACACTCAGTCACAAATCATGGGTTTAATGGTTCTACCAAAACAAGTTTCGGTTCTACCACCATGTGAGTACTGTGCATAGTCACACTATCTTTCCAAAATTCGGTTGACTAGGTACTAGGATCGGTTCCCCACATATATATGGTATCTAACTTATATGTGTTGCACATGTCCATAGGATCGGTTCCTCTTTGCCTAAAAACGTGTTGCACATGTCCATATGATCGGTTCCCCTTTCTGCTACAAACTTGTTACACCTCATACAAGGATCGATTCCCCTTTGTGATGTGTTGCACCTCTTCATAGGATACCCAGATTCGGTTCAACAAAACACAAACTCGATCATACCATCTCAGGTGATTACTTAAGATCGGTTTCACTAATAAAAGTCATACCAATACATAAGTCAGGCCTTTGAGAATAGTTTTACCAAGAACACAAACAAGTCGTGAGCGGTTATACTAAGTCACACATATTGGATGTCACAAGATATGCAATGAATAACAATCCCAATAACGCCTGGAGATTTCCTTTTCGATTCATAAACAAGTTTATGAACTTACTTCCTTAAAACACATGTAAAACATTGTTTCCTAGGATGAAATCCTCACCTCATACCCATACATAATCACAATAGCATTTAAGCAATTATGTCGATGTCTTATCTACAAAGTTTAATGGTTAAGCAATAAACTTCATATTGTATTCCTTAATACTATGTCTATCTAGAGTGTTCATGCTTCGCAGTTTTGTTTTCAATATGCACGACTTGAAAGATACGTTAGGGAATGAAACAGTTCAAGTCAAATATCACTAACGTCAAGTGGAAGGATGATGTTGTCGTTGTAGCTTCTTACTTCTTCACTTCTTCAAGTCTTCGCAATACTTGTAATGTCTCATATCCTAATACTTTCAAGCTAACCTATACGAAGTTGACTCTAGTACATAATCAAGCGACTCTTAAAATGAGTTTTGATTCACTAAAATATGACAACCAAACTTGACTTACCAACCCTTGGTGGGTTCAACCGAGCTATGCTCTAACAATCTCCCCCTTTGTCAATTTTAGTGACAAAACTCTTACAATCATATGGATTCAAAAATTACAAGAATTCAATACACATACGCTTGATTCCCGAATTCAATAGCACAATAACTTTCATTCATTCAATCCTTTAAATGCCGTTGTTGACATTATAATAACAAAGCTAATACTCCCCCTAAAGGCGAGATAGGTAGATTTCATCAATCTGCACGTCTTTGTTAATACCAATTAATATGATATGCTACTCCCCCTTAGTCTATGCTTTCACTCTTTCGTTAGATAAACTTTTAAACACAAATGTTCTTTTTTCCTTTGTGATACCAATCAATATAAAATCAATACCAGTATCACTTTTTTACTCCATATATTTCTCCCCCTTTTTGTCACAAAATGACAAAGAAATGAAAAATAAAGGACAACACGAAAAGAATCTTACAAATCTCAAAATAGACTTGCAACCTATATAGTTAAGCACGAGGGTTCCACACACCATTTTTGATAACCAATATCAAATTCGAAACTACAAACTAATTTGTTTTGATATGTTATCAAGGAAACAATTGTCCGAAGCAATTTTCCAAATTTAGTTTAGCAAACCAAAAATCAACTAAGCAACTTAGTCCCTTTGCTAAACCGATTGTACAAATACAACCGCTTCATTCAATACGACCAAAATAAAGATAACTCTATTTTTCTCATCAGGTTCTAATTATCCATATAAATTAGACCTTTAAATTTTAAACAAGACAAGTACTAGGTTAGTTAACTAGCATTTATTATTAAGGCATTCGATTAGACTTGAATAACCGAAACCTCCACTTTGATAAGTTTAACTAAGATAAACTTAGCTTCTCTTATCCGGAATCGAATTGGACTAAACAATCCATCCCGTAAACCTTTTCTTTCGTTAAACCATAAATAATTCATACAAACCAAATAAATCAACTTGCAAAATTATTCACCTCAACTGGAAGCAATTGAATCAACATAAGCATTAAAACACCTCAATTGCACCGAAATTTTGTAAGCCTAAACAATTGATACCACATAATAAAGCAAGATAACAATAGTTTTTCTTAACCGGAACCAATTGAATCACACATACATCCATACACACATAATGGAATAAAACATTAATTGTACCGAAATTTTGTTAAGCAAAAGCAAAATATATATGAAATAAAAATCAGGCTTTTCTTAAACAGGAAAACAATTAACTAACAATATTGTTACCTCAAATTTCGCATCCACTTCTCCAATATGTTTGCATCTTATTCCAGGGAGAATTGATATCGAAATATCATTATGTTGCCATCCTTATGCAAAACAAAAGAATAACAACAACCAACCTTTACCAGAGAAAGGTTGAAAATCGGTTTTAACAATTGCAAGCAAAAGTTGAAAACCGTCGAAACACATATGATTTTATGCTAAACCAAAAGCGATTCAACATATTGTGACTTTTTCACATATTTTTTCTACCAGAACCCCTCATGATCCTTTGATAAAGCCTACCAACATGGGCTAGAACTTAATCCTGCTAAATCAAAAAGTCACCTAAACCATAAGGGTTCACAAAATTATGAGATCGAATATCAAGGTAATAAAACCGAAATCAAACATCTCATAAACATCCATAGCAATAATAAAACATTCAAGCACAGGCTATGTAAATTAAAAACCATCACAAGAAATATTATAAATAAAATAATTTTATTCATAATAGACTTAATACAATCATTGAAAGAAATCAAAAATTGATGTCTATTTTCTTGGATTAGCTATTACAGCATATAACTTAATCTCTAGTGGTGCTCTTGTTGTTCACTGAGGTTTCTTCAGTGTTCAAACTTTTAAAGCATGTCTCATGGGACTTGTCAGCAACCACTTCTTGTTTTTCAAGATTTTCAACTTGAATCTTCACAACAACAATATCAGCTTTTGTTTCCTCAATCTTATCTTTGAGCCAATCTTGATTTCGAACCGTTATAATGAGATTGGTTTTTAGTTCCTCAAAACCTTGGATATAGTCAATCATACTGTTAGAACGAATCCACTTGGTTTTGGTTGGATCTTGCAGGTTGTAATCCAACAGACATGACTCATCTTGTGAACCAACTGAACTATCAGAATCATAATCAGACATGATATTTGATATGATTTTCTTCTTCCTCTCTGTATTGATTCCTTGACAATCTTTAACCTTTTGAGCTTCCTCCTTATTAGCCTTTGAGATACTGAGAGTTATTGGAGGCATGCTTACTCATATATATATATATATATATATATAGGATTGATCAGGGTATCATAATACAGACAAGAGATAGTTTCACTTTAAAAGAGACAACTTCCAGACCGAAAGATATCAGGGGAACCCGAAAATATTAACAATATATTTCGTTTCCTTTGTCCGAACTTCCCAAGTTGGAACGTTTATTAAAATTCGAAACTTCCAAATATAACCTAGTTTTTGGAAGATCATGATAAACATGAACATTTTTAGACAACTATGGATTCGCAGCTATCCATAAGGTTTCACAACTTTTCTGATAAATAACTACACAAAAAAATGTTCTCCAGATTTATTATGCCTTTCCCATCCATGAACATGAGCACGAAAGAGGATGAGAATGCACAATTTTGATACAACTAGGTTGCATCGAAGTAAGCTTTTTCTAGCTTACAGTGAATATCAGAAACATAGTTCATGTTTCTCTTAGGGAATTTCTGCCCAAAATATTTTCTCCCAAGACGATGATCTTTTCTAACTCTAGAGATATGATCATGTGGAGAAACTGTACTGACGTGAGAATTTTCGGAGATAGCTAAATCTCTCTTAGTTCTTTCAATGAGATTTTCATAAGATTTTCTCATTCTAAGGACTTCCTTATGATTCACATCAGTGTGATTATCTGAAAAAATTATCGGAAACTCATGATTGTTTTTTTTGGTAGAGATACTCTCTTTCCCTTTCTTCTGGAGTCGTTCTTCATCAAAACTAGAATTGTTTCGATATGGGTGTGGAGGAACCTTCTTCCAGAAGCGATTATACTTTCTTTCCTCAGATTCTTTTGAGTTGATCTTATCGGGTAGTGGTATAATCTGTCTTTCTACTGAGGAATGGTCTTTCAGTTTTTAAGACAAAAAACTTCCTTCAATATTTTTACTGAGGATTTCATTTGATCATCAGTAGATCTAGAAGCTGGCTTTTCATCCTCTTCTGACTTGATGTAGTTAGGGAAACTACCATTATCTTGATCTGTTTCAGATATGACTAAACCGGTTTTATCACAGTATGTAAAAGTCGAGCAAGGACTTTTAGTTTCCTCAGTATCAAAAGAAATCACAACATAATCATTTGTCAGAGTCATAGGATGTGTCTCTTTATCAGCAAGAGATTTACCAAGAGCTTCTAGTTTGACAATGAGATCCATATTCTCTTTAGCCAGACAATTCAGTTGAATGTATTTATCTCTGATCTCCTGTTTAGGAAGATTTGTCTCTGTCTTTAATAACACCACTTTAGAAGACAGAGATTTTATAGGCTTTAGGAGTTTTACCAACTCTTTATCAGCATCTTCCTTTCCATCAGAAATGGACACAGATGTTTTCGCAACTCCTGGATCATGAGTCAACGAAGTAGTAACATCTTCAACTTTTCAGTATTCAAACTCTTGCATAACGTTAACTGAATCAGATATAGATTCAATTTCTTATAGGTTGGATCGCACCAAACACAGATTGTTAGATATTTACGTGTTTTCCTGCTATGATACCAATTGAAAAGGGTAGGGTACCCAAATATACCTCAAGCTAAAACTTTTTCTACCTATAAGTCCTTTCTCCGAAAGTGATTTCTATGGACTGAGTCGAGACAATGCAACTAATCGGTTCACACTTCGTGTGATCGTCTATGGATACGAGATCGAGACAATACAACAACGAAGTATGTTTACTTGATAAAAAGGTTCGGACTTAACCAAACACAATAGGATTGCTTATCAAGTAAATATGAATTAATATTTGTGTAATTTACTTTAATTATAATAAAACAATTATAATGCGGAAATATAAAGTAAATGACACAGCAAGATTTTGTTAACGAGGAAACCGCTGTAGAAAAACCCCGGTACCTTGTCCAGAATTGAATACTCTCAAGATTAAGCCGCTACACAAAATTAACCCTAACTTCGTACAGTTCAAACCAAGCAACTAAACCTATAGTTCACCTAGTTCCGTATGTATTCCCACGCCTCCAACTTATGAATAAGTCACGTACTTGGAACAATTGCTTTGGTCAAACAGTAAAGGAAAAAAAAATTGTTTGGTATTAACTCTATTCAACCAAGTGATGTGAGTTGGACAAAGTCTCTGTTAGAGCATAACTCGGTCGATCTCGCATTTGTTTCTATATCAAGCATGTTTGTCAATGTTAGTGATCAATATTATGAGTCTTGATTTCTAGTCTATTATAGCTAAGTCTCGGACTAGGATATAAAAGTGTAGTTGAGCTCAAGGACTTCATGGAGATTCATCATACAACGACGAAGATCTACTCAAGGAACCGTGGAACTTCATCAACAAAAAGATATGTGGAGACTTGAACTTATCTATCACTCAAAAGTCTATCTTTTCTATCTCATACTTCTTATGATACAAAAAGTCGTATGCTATATAAACTGGATCATACACATTTAACATTTCGAGTTGAGTATTCACTGCTTATCTTTTTCTAGAAATCGTGTGTTGGTAAAGCGTTTCGCTTTGATCAAGTTTATCTTCACCTACTGACGAAAGTCATGAAAAGTTTCAATTACTTTGAGAATTGCTCTGATGTGAAACGGTATGTGAATAACGGCTATATAACGTCCTTTGAGAATGTCTAAATGATTGGACTGAGAGTTTAGATTACATAACCATGTATTCCTTAATTCGAAGTTTTCGAACTTTGTTGATTGAGAGAAATCGGAGGAATTGGCTTTGCCAAGTCCGCGAACTCATTCCACGAACTGACGGAAGTTCTCTTGCCGAGAATTTCTGTTGGGATTTTCCAAAAACTCGTTTGCGTGTTTAGTCTGCGAACTGGCGGAAGTCTCTTTGCCGAGATTTTCTGCTGAGTTTGGAAAACTCTGTCGGTTGCCTTAAGTCCGCGAACTTGTTTGTGAGCTTAAGTGGTTATGCAAACCGTGGCTATAAAGTTAATGAGACGATTCAATCGAATCGAATCATCTTTATTTCAATTATGTCTTGTGTAGTTACATAAGATCTCATAGCAATTGAACAACTCTCTAACTAGTTCATTTGAGTCAATTGAACTAGTTATGGTGAAGAAGAACTAGGTTAATATGAATTGCTCATATGGTTAACCTTTTGGGTTACTATGTTGAACCAATATACACGTACACGTTTGGGCATGGTTTTCACAAACCCAGTAAACGTCTACCCAAGTGTGTGTGACAAGCTAATTTTTTTCGATCTAACGGTTGAGAAATATTAGCATGAATATAAATCAGGTTTTCATCTAACGGTGAATATGTATTGCTTTGTAACTAAGGCAAAACCCTGATTTGAAGGCTATATAAAGGAGACAACTAGCATTGTGCAAAACTAATCCCCACACGTCTGTGTGATACTAGTGCGCTCGCCAGAGTCGATTCTCCTTTAACCTTTGGTTTTCTTCTCTAAAACCAGGTTAACGACTTAAAGACTTCATTGGGATTGTGAAGCCAGACCGATACTACTTTTATTGTAGCTATGTGATCTGATCTTGCATCTTCTATCGTACGAGTACAATCTATTGATTGGCTTGAGATCGTGAGAGTTCTCCGATAGGCAAGATAAAGAAGTCACAAACATCTTCGTCTCACTGTTTGTGATTCCTCGACAAACCGCTTGTGTAGTCAAGAAGGATTGTTAAGAGGTGGTTGATTAATCTAGGTTGTTCTTCGGGTATATAAGACCGGATTATCAATTGGTTCCTGTTCACCTTGATTTTATATCTTAAGACGGAACAAAAACCTAGGGTTTTTATGTGGGAGACAGGTTTATCCTTTGATAGACTTTTCTGTGTGAGACAGATTTGTTTATTATCAAGTCTGCGATTTTGGGTTGCAGCAACTCTTAGTTGTGGGTGAGATCAGCTAAGGGAATCAAGTGCGCAGTATCCTGCTGGGATCAGAGGCGTAGGAGTACAAATGTACCTTGAATCGGTGAGAGACTGATTGGGGTTCAACTATAGTCCATTCTGAAGTTAGCTTGGAGTAGGCTAGTCTTTGTAGCGTCTTAATACAGTGTGTTTTCAATCTGGACTAGGTCCCGGGGTTTTTCTTCATTTGCAGGTTACTCGTTGACAAAACTTCTGGTGTCTGTATTATTTCTTTTCCGCATTATATTTTTTATATAATTGAAATAATACAGGTTGTGTGTTAAAGATCAACAATTGGAAATCTGACCTTTGGTTGTTGATTGATATTGATTGATCCTTGGACATTGGTCTTTGGTACCGTCCAAGTTATCTTTCTTTGATAAAGACTCGCAGATTTCCATTTGCTTGAATAAAGATCAAATTGAGATATTGAGATATAAACTCTTTGATATGTATTTTTATTGATTGAGTCTAACTGTCTAGTTTATTCTCATAAAAAGTATATTGGAGTTTGTCCATACAGATTGCTAAGAGAAATATTGGGTGGTGGTGTTAGACCCCCGCTTTTTTAATTGGTATCAGAGCAGGCAAACACGTTTAAGACCTTACAAGTCTGTGTTTGTAGCGATATGACTCTATGGACAGTAGTGTTATCTCGATAAATGCACCACCAGATCCAGGGATTTCAGAATTCTCTTCCATGACTGATTTAATAAAATCTGTAGAAGAAATTCTATTTAAACCTCCACCAGGTTTAAAATCCCTTGAAGTGTTTTCAGGGCTTGAAAAGAAGCTTGAGAGCTTATCTCTTGATGTTGAGTTATACCTCCAGAAAGAGCAAGAATCTCTTGACAGGCTAAATCAAGTTATGATGAATAATATTCATGTTGAGGTTGATATCGATTTACTAATCAGTGAGAGCAATTCTTGTAGGATCATAATCTCGCAGCGACAATGTCTCAGCGAAATTATCAACAACACAACACAACAGCATCGCAGAACAAGTTCAGAAATGATATAATAAACGACGTCAGCTAAAATCTTGAGAAAGATGTGATAGTCCTGTGAAAATTAGAGAGTTTGCGAGATTAACATTTTTAAGGTGGCGAGAATGCCGCAAGCCATATCCGAAAATAAAGGATAGATTAGCTGTCATCCACTATGTATTTCCTTATAAATAGTCTTTCAGTTGTAAAGGAGGGAGGGATCTTTTTCTGAGCGAGAAGCAAGTAAATAGGAGAGAGAAAATCTAGAGCAGTGGTTATTCTTGATTCCTTTATCTTTTCTTGTAAGATTGTTCAAAGATTCATCAATAAAATTAAGATTGTTGATCTAAAATGAGTTGAATGTTAATAAAATCTTGTGAGGGGTGTAGTGTAGGATTTCCAGCAACTACATAATGGCGCTAGAAACAGGGAGATGAAGATCGAAAGTTGAAGATTGTTGTTGAAATTGTTCAAATCAAGAAAGTGATTAAATAAATCAGTGAACCAGTTAAAAGGAAATGATTAGAGTCAATGAAGATGACAAAAGATTGGAGTGTAATATGATAACAAAAACAATGATTAATGAATTCCATGAAAACATCAAAGGAAGAATACATAAACGAAATTTTGAAGGAAGGAAGGTTATGGCAGTAGAAAAGACATCACCCTTGAAAGATTGGGAAAAGCAAAAAATCACATTTATGGAGGCAGAAATACCAAAAGAAAATTTGAACCACACATCTCCATTGGTTATTACAGTGCCTATTACGCGAAAAGAGAAGGGAACAACAACAAAATCCACAGAAGAATGGATATCGAACAGAACTTTAGTCGATACAGGAAGTTCAGTGGATATAATATTCTATCATGCGTTCAGGGGAATGGGATTTAAAGATGAAGAAATGTCCAATTCAACATATCTTGTTCATGGCTTTGGAAAATCCACAACAAAACCTAAAGGAGAAATAGTAGTACGAATTTCACTAGGAGAGATCGAAACACACGTGACACTATGCGTGGTGGATATGGAATCGTCATATAATATGTTGTTAGGAAGACCATGGATACATGCGATAAAAGCTGTAGTATCAACGTTGCATCAATGTATTAAATTCCCCACACCAAATGGAATAGCTGAAATCAGAGGAGATGTTGACAATGCGAAATTATGTCATCAAATTGAAGTAAAGCATTATGAAGGACAAGTAAAAAGGAAACAATTCCGCAGAAAGTTGGTAAAGGAGGCAAAGAAAGAAGAAGAATTTAGAGTATACATGATAAGGGCAAAAGAAGGCAGGGGAATACCCAACGAAATTTTGGAAGATGGAGAGGGACCTGTGAAAACAATAAAAGAACCAACACCAATGGGAGAATCCAAGTCCAGTTACACTGCAGAACCAACAAAAGAAGTAAACGTTGGGACTATAAAAGAACCTCTAATATTGAGAATTGGAACCAATATGGATGTAGAAGAAGAAGAAGAAAGAATTGTTAACCTTTTGCGAGAATATAAAGACGTTTTCGCAGGGAGCATGGATGAGATACCGGGAATAGATCCATCAATTGCATGTCACAAGTTGGAGATTAACAAGAATGTGAGACCATTTAAACAAAGAATAAGAAAAATCGCAATAGCTTACCATTCCCAAATAGAAGAAGAACTACAGAAAATGCTTGATGCAAGAATCATAAGAGAAGCTAAATACCCAGAATGGATAGCGAATATGGTCATTGTCCCAAAGAAAAACAAAGGAATAAGGATTTGCATAGATTTGACTGATTTAAACAAAGCTTGTCCTAAAGATAGTTTTCCATTACCAGATATTCCTCAAATGGTGGAATCCGCAGCGGGAAATGATAGGGTATCGTCTTTAAATGGGTACAAAGGATATAACCAAATCCCTCTCGCTGAAGAAGATCAAGAACATACTGCTTTCTTCGCCCCTAGGGGTTTATATTGTTACACGAAAATGCCATTTGGTTTGCGAAATACAGGAGCGACATATCAAAGAATGGTAGAGAAGGTGTTCGCGAAATGGATACACAAAACATTAGAAGTATACGTGGATGACATGTTAGTAAAGAGTAAAGAAGCCAAAGACCATGTACAGGACCTGAGGGAGATTTTTGAACAAATGTGGCAATATAACATTAAACTGAATCCTGAAAAGTGTACTATTGGAGTTGCATCGGGATAAATTTTAGGCTACATTGTATCAAAGGAAGGAATACAGGTTGATCCAGAAAAAGTGCAAGCAGTTCGTGACATGCCAACACCCGCAACAATAAAATATGTACAAAAGTTGAATGGACTTTTAGCTTCGCTGGGGAGATTCATTTCGCGATCATCAGACAAATGCAAATATTTTTTCGATATACTCAAGAAGGGGGCGAAATTCAAATGGACTGATGAATGCGAAAAAGCTTTTCAAGGGATCAAAGAACATCTTATGAATACAACTATTTTACAAAAGGCAGAATCAGGAGAAGAATTATTGATCTATCTTGCGACGACGTCGCATGCATTAAGTGTTGTGTTATTGTGAATAGACGCAGGAGTGGAGAAACCCATCTATTACATTAGCAAAACTTTTAATACTGCCGAGAAGAATTACTCAAATATTGAGAAGTTAATCTTAGCATTAGTTTATGCATCATTTAAGCCTCGCATATATTTTCAAGCGCACAAGATAAAGGTATTAACAAAAGTACCAATTGAATCAGTGATGAAGAATTCTAAAAGATTAGGAAGAGTGGAGAGATGGAATGCACAAGTAGGCCACTTTGATATTAAATATGAAATTTTGTCTTCACCAAAATCAAAAGTTGTTGCAGATTTCTTGGCAGAATTTCCTTTAGAAGAAGATGAAGCGGTAGAAGAAATGATGGATATAGAAGAAGAACACGGAGATCCAAAAGATTTATTAAAAAAACCAAATAGATGAGAGATATTGGTAGATGGATCATCAAATGGAGAAGGCAATGGAGTTGGAATTGTTTTGATTTCGCCAGAAGGAGTGAAGATGGCTTTTTCATTCAGATTGGAATTCACATCCACTAATAATGAAACGGAATATGAAGTTGTGATACATGCCTTAAAATTCGCAATAGAAATGAAACTAGAAAATGCTAGGATCACTAGTGATTCACAGCTAGTTATTCGCCAAATAAAGGGAGAGTATACTACAAATGAACCATCCTTGAAGAAATATAAGAAACTCGTTGAAGAATTGTCAGCGAAAATCCCAAAAATAAAATGGAGGCACATTTCAAGGAAGGATAATAGACTCGCAGACGCTTTTGCTTTCATCTCAAGCATGATAACAGATCCAACTGCGAGATGCATAAAAATACAAACACTTCTATCACCATCAATCAATAAAGAAGAAGAAGTGGACGTAATGATGATAGAAGGTGGAGAAGAAGAACAAACGAACAATATCGCAGATTGGAGAACATAACTTCAGGCATATTTGGCGAAAGGAGAAACACCAAGAAATAGATTGGAAACACACAAGTTAAAAAGCCGCGTAACGAATTATGAATTAAGAGATGGGCCGCTATACCGAAAATCCTTTAATGGACCATCACTCAGATGTTTGACACGAGAGGAAGGAGAAAAAATGCTAAAGATGTTACATAGTGGGGATGCTGGCAATCATAGCGGGGGAAGATCTTTGGCACGTAGAGCAAAAATGCAAGGCTATTACTGGCCATACATGCACGAAGATGCAAAACAAATATCAAGACATTGCGAATATTGTAAACGGCATGGAAAGAAAATACATGCACCTGGAGCACCATTGTCATCTTCAACCATGTGTGGCCTTTTGGAAATGGGGCTTAGATTTTGGGGCCATTTTTACCAGGTTCGGACAAAGAAGATACTTAATAGTCGCAACAGATTATTTCACAAAATGGACAGAAGTGAAGGCAGTACACATATTCGCGACAAAGATATCTTTACATTCATATTCGAAAATATCATTTGCAGATTCGGAATTCCTGCGCAGTTGGTATCTGATAATGGGAAACAGTTTGAAGGACAAACATAGAAATGTTACTTAATGCATTTAAGATAAAATGTGGAAAGTCTACTCCTTTGTATCCACAAGCTAATGGGCAGGTAGAACAACAAACAAAACAATTGCATTAAAGAAGAAAATTGGAAGGACATCATAGAGCATGGTGCGAACAAGTACATAATGCAGTATGGGCTTATAATACAACTAGAAGAGAAGCTACTGGAATGTCACCTTTTTGTTTAACTACGGAGTTGAAGCGGTGTTACCAACAGAAGTTGTTATTCCGACAACAAAGAGAGAAGCTTGGGAGAAAAATCTTAGTGCGGGTTTGATCTTAAACAAACTTGATGAATTAGAAGAAAGAGAGAAGAGCTTTACAACATATGGAGAATTATCAGCGAAGATTAGCCGAGAATATAATAAACGTGTCAAAGTACGCGAATTCCAACCAGGAGATTTAGTTCTGCGAGAGACACCAATATATCAGCGAGAAAAATGGGGAAAATTAGCGAAAAAATGGGATGGACCTTACATCATTAAGGAGATAGTTGGAACAGAGCTTATAAATTAATGGATCCAGAAGGTAGAGATGTTGGTCATAGACTTGACAGACCATGGAACAGGTTGTACTTAAAAAGATATTATCCGTAAGAAGCTTTGAGAAGTTATGGATTCTGAAAGAATAATTGCGAGATTATTCATATCAAAACAAGATCATGATGTGCGAAACTTTCGCAGAGATAATCATAGAACAATGACAAAAGAAAGGGGCGAACCTTTATGGCGTACACCCTAGTTCGCGAATAAAATTTCGCAAGAGGCAAATGTAAGACCTAAAGTACGTCATATAAGGGGGTACCTGTTGCATGGCTCAGGGAAAGGCTACACCGCCACCGGAACCTGAGTCATGGAGATTTGGGGTCAATAAAGCCCATCCGGGAGAGGCACCTTGGATTCTCAGCTTAAGCATATGACTTAGGTTGGGCGACTAAGGTAATAAGGACTCTCCCAAGGAGTGCAGAATCTGATCAAGGCCGAGGTACACGGTTGAGTCAAGAGTGCCAGGGGCGTTTGAAGCGTACCTTGCCATTCTTGACAAGTCTTGGCTTATACTGCACTCGGCCCGAAGAAAACCCCACTTAGGGTGCAGTCTCGTAACCATAACCTATAGGTAAAAGGGATAAGAGGCTGCGAAAACAACTGGTTGTGTTAAGACTGGATGGGAGGAGCTAACCTTGTATGGTAGAAGTACGCCTCCTTGAAGGGGCAACCAGGGGGAGATAAGGGCGGCACCCTCCATTAGGGCTGATAAGTGTCTTAAGACGCAAATGTCATGAGGCTTTTTACTCGCAAGGGTATTAAGGCTTGTCATATTTGTGCAACAATCCTGAAGAGGCAATAATACAAAAAAAAAGATAAGACGAGATCAATGGGTTTTCGCATGAAAGTGCGAAGACGTCCTGCGATTTCGTCGCAAGACGGCAATGTCATGGGGCTTTATTTTCGCAAGAATATTTAGGCCTGTCATATTGTCGCAACATTCCTGAAGAGCCATAATACAAAAGAAAAAGTTAAGGCAAGATCAATGGGTTCTTGCATGAAAGTGCAAGACGTCCTGCGATTTTGTCGCAATGACAAGAGGTGGCATAATAAGACCTTTAATTAGGAAGGAAAAATAAGACCACATGAAAAAAAATATTTATAAGTATTCATAACAGATCATTTTTCGCAAGATGAGAGGCAAGTATGGGAATCAATAAACAAGAGGCATTATCTTTCTCACCAGCAAAATACTAAAAGGGAAAATTGATTCCAAAGTTGGTTGAAGAATATTATTCGCAAAAAGTAATAAAGATGAGACAATTCAAGAAGATAGAACTAGATAAGAAGCTCATGCTTCAGTATTAATTCCAGTAGAAGGAGATAATAGACGTTCTTCGCCAATGTTCTCATTATCGCCAGCCTCTCCTCATTTCGATTCTGATCTTCGCCTTGATTAGCACCTTGATTATCGCCACAATTACTTCTTCAGAAGAGATTTCTTTTTCATTTTCATTAACACCAGCAGTTGCTTCCTTAGAAGGAATTTCTTCTCCATCTTCCAAAAACTATCCTCTGCACCACTTTCATAATCATAATCACTGTCAGCAGGACGAGGAACTTCATCATCATCTACTTCCAAAGGTTCGATTGATGTAGGAGGAAGAGATTTAGACAATAAAATATCATTTACAAGGACTTCCCGGAGATGAACTTGACGAAGAAGTGCTCTCTGATGATTCCTATCTTGAATATCCTTAAAGTAAGCAAGATAATCAAGTCTTCTTTCTGCTCGGTCGCGAGAACCAGTAAGGACAGAGACAAGTAATGCATTTTCTTTGCGAATTTTGGCATATTTAGCCTCCAAAACAGAAATGGAGGAATGAAGATTTTTCTCAGACTCTGCGAAAGGTAGAATACAAAATTTCAATAAGATGAAGAACTCAAAAAGATATGACAAAGAAAAATAGTAAGGCAGTCAAACTATTATGACTACCTTCCTTTTGCGAAATAAGGTGTTGAATCAAGGTCAGACAACTATTCTCCCAACGGTCCATTGCGTCATCAAATTTATCTCCAACTAAACCTTTAAGTCGAGACTGAAGATTTTTCTCTTTAGAAATAAGAAAGGCATTTTTCTTCGCAAGAGAAGAATAAGATTCTTCTAATTTGGAATATTGTTCTTTAAGTTGATTCGCCTTTACACTTAAAGCTATTCTACCTTGAATGAGTGTATCTCTTTCAGCGATAGATGACTCTGTTACTTCTTTAAGTTCATTTCTCAAAGAGCGAAGAGATTGTTCTTGGTCATCACATACTTTCTGAAGAATGCTAAGTTGTTGCGAAGATATCGCCATCTTGTTTAAACAAGTTCGCTTCTCTTGAGATAAGGTTTTATTCTCATCTGATAAAGTTTCCATCCCTAAATTAGCTTTAGTTAAAGATAAGAAAGGCGAGATATTTCATTACTTAATAAGTCTTGCCTCTGAACTAATTGGGTATTTTCATTGGTAAGATTATTTATATGATCAACAGAATATGAATAGAGGTTATCTAATTGGTTATATTGATCCATCAAAATTCTTTATCAACACGGGCTTCTTCAACAGCAGATTCAAATTGATATCTCTCCATTATTCGTTTCTGGTTTAAGGCTTAACATGCGAAAGAGGGATTTCAAGGATAATTAAATATGGGAAGGATAAAATCATTAGAAAGGAAATTGAAGACAATAAGGAAATCATACCTCTCAATTCATCATTCTTCTTGCGAAGATTGTCACGATCCAGCAAAACATTCTGAAGCTTTTGATTTTCGAGACGAAGAGCATTACACTCTTTTTCCAAAGCTGTTTGCGAAGCAGCTCTATCAGAACCGAAATACTTACTCAGAATTTCGAAAATACCAGACTTGACAGGATCAATGGAGACTTTTGCCATCATCCAGGACTTCAGACAAAACTTTGAAAGCAATATCTATTCCTTCCACAGTTTCTTTCGAAAAGGGAAGAGGCTCAGGTAGAGAACTGGCAATGATAAGGTTGAGAAACATTATCAATAGGGAGAGAAGAAGTTTCATTCACAGAAGGATCAATAATGGGGGTTTCAATCATTGAAAGGTCAGTTGAAGAAATGAAGTCTGAGGCAGCTTTTTCGCGAATTGGAGATAATGGTTTAACTTGCGAAGATGTCGCAGGAGATTTAGAAGAGATAAGTGAATGAATGAAACAGAGGTTTCAACAGTTTTAAGGTGGCGAGATTTCTTGAGAGGTTATTGACATCCTTATCACCCTGCGAATTACAATCCAGATAAGAAACAGAGGCAACAATATTGTTATTAGAAGAATAATGTTTCTTACTACCTTCTGATTCGCAGACTTTTTTTGTGTACAACAATCTTATGCTGCGGTTTGGGAATATTAGGGTTCTGAACCGTAAATTTAGTGTTGGAGGCGCTTTTGCTGAAATAACAAAGTATGGGAATCACATAAACAACATCAAATAAGGCAGTAAGCAAGATAATTTCAGCAAAACCCATAAGAAAAAAAAAACTAACCTTGATGAATCCATGGAAAACACTAGCAGGAAGATTATTTGAAGAAAATTACAAATGATGAAGATCTACAGAGGGAACAATATGGAGATGAAGAAGAACTTAAAAGATTGAAAGAAGAAGAAAGAAGAAAAGTTGCAATAATGGAATTTGCAGAAGAACGATGAAGTTGCAGAGAGAAAATAAAAAGAGAAAAAAGAGAGTGAAAAGAGTATATATAGAGGAAATTTTTTATCGAGAAGATAAACACGATAATGCGGAAAGATGTAAGCGGAAAAAGCAGCAGTTACAAGAGACGTGTCAAGATACGGATGAGAAAAAGTATACGTGTGATAAATGCAGAATATGAAATGATGGATAACTGCGACATTTATCACATCATTCTCTACTTCGCAGAGAAGATATGATAAGAGGCAAGAGGTATGATCATAATCTCGCAGCGATAATGTCTCAGCGAAATTATCAACAACACAACACAACAGCGTCGCAGAACAATTTCAGAAATGATATAATAAACGACGTCAGCTAAAATCATGAGAAAGATGTGATATTCCTGCGAAAATTAGAGAGTTTGCGAGATTAACATTTGTAAGGTTGCGAGAATGTCGCAAGCCATATCCAAAAATAAAGGACAGATTAGCTGTCATCCACTATGTATTTCCTTATAAATAGTCGTTAGTTGTAAAGGAGGGAGGGATCTTTTTCTGAGTGAGAAGCAAGTAAATAGGAGAGAGAAAATCTAGAGCAGTGGTTATTCTTGATTCCTTTATCTTTTCTTGTAAGATTGTTCAAAGATTCGTCAATAAAATTAAGATTGTTGATCTAAAATGAGTTGAATGTTAATAAAATCTTGTGAAGGGTGTAGTGTAGGATTTCCAGCAACTACAATGCTCCTCCTATGCGTAATCCAATTAGTTGTGATAAACTAAACGAATTACAAGAGGAGTTTAAATCTCAGTCATCTGAGTGTATCACCTCAAAGCATGAATTGATTCATTGCTCAATTCCTTATACTTCCTATCAAGATAGTAGTATTGTCTTCTTTTATGAAGAATCTAGGACGTCTCTTTTCATCAAAAGAGTTTCCCTTCGCAGTACTAAAAACTATCTGCAGAAACTGTTTTTTATAAGTTGGAAAACAAGAAATCAGAAACACAAATATTTTTGGGTTCTCTTGAAGTTCTTTGATACACTTATAAAGACAGTTCCTTGGGTGTTTCTCAACACTACAAGATTTAAGAGTTGTTGGAAAAAACTCTTTCTTGGTGCCATGGTGAGCAAGACATTGTTCACCTCAACACAACTTGTTTGTGTTGAAAGTGCATTCTCACCTAGAAATGCCCTACTATGTATACGGTGAAGGAAGCACAAGAATTTGAGGCACACAGATTATGTTCGGTAAGGTTGTAGAGTTCAATTGGATTATTCTAAAGGTATGTCTATAAACTTGAGCCATATTTGTGTTTTTACTTGCTTAGAGTACTTATAATGATCCATGTACCTTGCTTATCGTTCATTTCTACCTAACTTGATCTGTGTTTAAGGTTCTTATATGTGTAGGTTTGAAAATAATAGTTCGGGAGGTTTGGAATTCATGGTAGACATACCAAGTATGCATAACATCTTTTAAAATAAAACTCCAGGGGTTTAAGTTCGCAAACCCAGTTTTCAAACTGCTCAAAGTCATGAAAATTCGTTTGCAAACCCGTATGCATACTTGCCTGTAGACGTCGATATTCGGTAAGCTTGTTTTGGCCGTAATTTCTTCATCCGAACTCGGAATGACCTCATTATTTTTGCATTCTCTTTATTTTTGAATTCTCTTCAAAATAGAGATGATAAACCTTGAATTTTGATGAGTTAAGATTGGTATTTTTCCCGTCTCTTGTTTTTGAGTATTTTGCTCCGTTTCGTTGCACTTGTTCCACTTCTCTTGAACTTGGGCACTTGGATTCTTGGAGTACTACTCTTCTAAGCTAATTCGTATCTTTTACAAGAATGTTGTTGGTGAATCACAAAGAAGGAAGTTCAAGAATGGAAAGTAGTACGCAATGTTGTGGAATTCTTGAATGTTCACAATCATCCTATGTGAACTATGGTGCATGGTCGTTATTGACTATGTATGTTCTTCTTTGTTACGAAAATATTTTTATACGCCTTTGGTAGCTATTCTTAGTATAAATCCGGTCGAAAAAGATTGATTATACCCTCTAAGGACAAATCATCTTGTATGTGCATTACGAGTTTGTCTTGATGCCTAGGAAACTTCTTATGAGAGTTTATTCTTATTTTTTAGAAGGATTACTAGAGTTTGGAATAAAAATTATTGTGATTATACATAGTTATGTCCAAAGTTTTCATCTTCATTTTTTTAGGTTTCTTGGTTTTTAAATTCTAAAAATATTTGGATGATGATGTTATTGCAGTATTAATCTTTATGATTTTGTGATATTGCAATTGGTTATGGGATATGTATTGTTTGCGTTCGTGAACTTGAAGGTCCCATATGTTGTCAAAAGTAAAGTCGTTCATAAATTGGTATTCGTATTGATGAAAGGACGAATGGACTTTTGACAAATACAAAAGTTATGCCTATGCAATCATTTATTTGATGGAAAATAGGATAAAATCTTTTGTGTGACAAGGATAAAGTCTATTATGTCATTATGCAAATAGTGATGTAAAATAGAATAGATCCTTGTATGTTATCCACGGTATTGATCTTCATTGGTCCATTTTGTTATGTTTTACCGTGAAGGCTCCATTGTGTATCTTATGTTGAGCACCTTACAACTATGTCGATTTATATTGGCCTTGTTGGTTGTTCCAAGAGATGCTATATGTTGAGCATTCTTGAACTAAATTAATCATCTTGATTGGTTATTTAGTTATTTTCTCTGAAAGTCTTCTTTTGTCGAGCAAAATCTTTTGACAATTAAATTGATTGCTTCAGTGATTAGTTTGGTTGTGTATTCCAATTAGATTAATTATAGGTTCTCTTGTAATTAATCTAGTTGAGTTTTTCATATATTCCACAAGTTCTTGTGTTGAGTATATGAACGGCTATACTAATCATGTTCTATTTGTTGATGTAGTCGTATATTCCGTATGGTTTTCCTTATGTTGAGTATTTGAACGATTAAGGTAGTCATCTCCGTGTGGTTATTTTAGTCATAGCTCCGTGAGTTTTCTTATGTTGAGCACAATCAATTAAATTGATCACTTTTGTGGTTTGATTTAGTTGCGTATTCCAATTAAATTAATCATGGGTTTACTTGTGATTAATTTGGTTGAGTTTTGGATATAGAAAATCATTTCCATGGTTTTTGGTGTCCAATTAAAAATCCTTCTTTTCATTCGAAATTAAGGTCGCTCTTGTTGTTCTTTCGGGAATGACATCAGATGGGGGAGATCTCTTTTGAAATTGTGCTTAATGGTAATATCTTGTATCTTGCGGGGTGTGCGGGTGTGCAGTTGTAAGTTTAGCACCACCGTTGTTGAAGATCCGTAGCTATAACAATGAGAGAAATCGAGATTCTCGATCATTATTATATAGCGTCATAGTATCATTATGCAATTAGACTTTGATGTTACATAATGATACTATGACGCTATATAATAATGATCGAGAATCTCGATTTCTCTCATTGTTATAGCTACGGATCTTCAACTATAGTCCATTCCGAAGTTAGCTTGGAGTAGGCTAGTATCTGTAGCGGCTTAATACAGTGTGTATTCAATATGGACTAGGTCCCAGGGTTTTTCTGCATTTGCGGTTTCCTCGTTAACAAAATTTCTGGTGTCTGTGTTATTTCTTTTCCGCATTATATTTTTTATATAATTGAAATAATACAGGTTGTGTGTTAAAGATCATCAATTGGAAATCCGACCTTTGGTTGTTGATTGATATTGATTGATCCTTGGACATTGGTCTTTGGTACCGTCCAAGTTATCTCTCTTTGATAAAGACTCACAGATTTCCATTTGCTTGAGTAAAGATCAAATTGAGAGATTGAGATATAAACTCTTTGATATATCTTTTTATTGATTGATTTTAACTGTCTAGTTGGTTCTCATAAAAAGTATATTGGAGTTTGTCCATACAGATTGCTAAGCGAAATATTGGGTGGTGGTGTTAGACCCCCGCTTTTTCAGGCTCTTCTGTTTATCTTAACATAAACTCCTTCGTCGGGTTCTTAGATCTATCTTATGTTCAATCACCAAAGGTAATTGTTAAGATTTTGCAATCAATACTTTTAATCACAATGAATTGTATTGATGTCGATCTACACAACTAATCAATCCAATCTACCACAAGGATAAACCGATTATAGTAGGATCCTCTTATACCGAAACAAGTACTGTGCACACCAAAGATTATGAACCCCAAATCAGAAATATTTAATATCTTCTTTGTCTTCAAATCTTCTTAGATCTTCAATAAACACCTGCACACAACAATTTGAATCTCTTGTTATCAATCATGCACAGAACGGAGTCTGTTAACAATAAATTATCACAAGATCGTCTTTAGCACTAACAACAGGCTAAAGATCCCTGTCGAAACTTCGATCTAGTTTGAGTGAATCTTATATCAGAAGAGAAGATTCTCAAGCATAAACAAACTAGGTGCAATCAAAGTTCAACCACCGTTAGTCAATTAAATCAATCGAAAACACAAGATAAACCGCAATTATCTAGTTTCCCACCAACGGTACTCGTAGAGCTTCTCAATCCCAAATAAGACTTTAAACTGAGAGGCCATAAGAGATTTCGCCTAATTAGGTTACTCTCCTCTCCGAATAGGCGGCTACACCAGTAACAACACAACCGAGGAAGTTTGCTGTCATGAAGGATTAGTTTGCTAGAAATGCAAACTTCAAGTATTTATAGACAAGGAAGTTTGGACAATAAGGAATTTCCAAAACCGAAAATATTCTCAAAGATATTCAATACATTCCAAATTCGGTTTTCATAATTCCTGGAAATACTCTGTCCAAAATAATGACCGAAAATCTCTTTGGAAAATCTCAACTAGTAAATGCACATTACTAATTCTCATTTTCCTAAAATAAAATTAACAACCTTAGTTAAAAGATTCTTAACTTATTTATGTTTCGATCCTGGGATTTTCTTCCTGTAGCTATTAAGGAATAACTTTGAACAATAAAAGATAAACATTATTGTATGTGTTCAAAGTAGGCCGACATCCTTACTTTGTAAGTCCTCTTTCATACTTACAACCTTGAAACCGATTTGCCACACTTCCAAACAAGTTTAGAATTGGTTCTTCTTACTTTCAAGAACTAAGCGATTGATTAAGAAACACTCAATCACAAATCAAGGGTTTAACGGTTCTACCTGAAAAAGCGGGGGTCTAACAACACCACCCAATATTTCGCTTAGCAATCTGTATGGACAAACTCCAATATACTTTTTATGAGAATCAACTAGACAGTTAGACTCAATCAATAAAAAGATATATCAAAGAGTTTATATCTCAATCTCTCGATTTGATATTTACTCAAGCAAACGGAAATCTGCGAGTCTTTATCAAAGAGAGATAACTTGGACGGTACCAAAGACCAATGTCCAAGGATCGATCTATATCAATCAACAACCAAAGGTTGGATTTCCAATTGATGATCTTTAACGCACAACCTATATTATTTCAATTATATAAAATATAATGCGGAAAAAAAATAACACAGAGACCAGAAGTTTTGTTAACGAGGAAACTGCAAATGCAGAAAAACCCTGGGACCTAGTCCAGATTGAATACACACTGTATTAAGCCGCTACAGATACTAGCCTACTCCAAGCTAACTTCGGACTGGACTATAGTTGAACCCCAATCAGTCTCCTACTAATTCAAGGTACAGTTGTACTCCTACGCCTCTGATCTCAGCAGGATACTGCGCACTTGATTCCCTTAGCTGATCTCACCCACAACTAAGAGTTGCTGCAACCCAAAATCGCAGACTTGATAATAAACAAATCTGTCTCACACAGAAAAGTCTATCAAAGGATAAATCTGTCTCCCACAGAAAAACCCTAGGTTTTGTTCCGTCTTAAGATATAAAATCAAGGTGAACATGAACCAATAGATAATTTGGTCTTATATTCCCAAAGAACATCCTAGATTAATCAATCACCTCTCAACAATCCTTCTTGACTACACAAGCGTTTGTCGAGGAATCACAAACAGTGAGACGAAGATGTTTTTGACTTCTTTATCTTGCCTATCGGAGAACTCTCACGATTTCAAGCCAATCAAAGATTGTACTCGTACGATAGAAGATGCAAGATCAGATCACACAACTACGATAAAAGTAGTATCGGTCTGGCTTCACAATCCCAATGAAGTCCTTAAGTCATTAACCTGGTTTTAGAGAAGAAAACCAAAGGTTAAAGGAGAATCGACTCTAGAGAGCGCACTAGTATCACACAGACGTGTGGGGATAGTTTTGCACAATGCTAGATGTCTCCTTTATATAGCCTTCAAATCAGGGTTTTGCCTTAGTTACAAAGCAATCCATATTCACCGTTAGATGAAAACCTGATTTAGATTCAAGCTAATATTTCTCAAACATTAGATCGAAAACTTATCTTGTCACACACACTTGGGTAGACGTTTACTGGGTTTGTGAAAACCATGCCCGAACGTGTAGGTGTATGTTGGTTCAACATAGTAACCCAAAAGGTTAACCATATGAGAAATTCATATTAACCTAGTTCTTCTTCACCATAAATAGTTCAATTGACTCAATGAACTAGTTAGAGAGTTGTTCAATTGCTATGAGATCTTATGTAACTACACAAGACACAATTGAAACAAAGATGATTCGATTCGATGAATCGGCTCATGAACTTTATAGTCACGGTTTGCATAAAGCATTCCTTAATAATTTAAGTTTCATGTTCAGAGCACATCTTTAGATCATAACCACTTAAGATCACATACAAGTTCGCGGACTTAAGGCAACCGGCAGAGCTTTCCAAACTCAGCAGAAAATATCGGCAAAGAGACTTCCACCAGTTTGCGGACTAGGTTCGCGGACTAAACACGCAAACGAGTTTTTGGAAAATCCCAGCAGAAATTCTCGGCAAGAGAACTTCCGTCAGTTCGCGGACTTGGCAAAGCCAATTCCTCCGATTTCTCTCAATCACCAAAGTTCGGAAACTTCGGATTAAGGAATACATGGTTATGTAATCTAAACTCCCATTCCAATCATTGAGACATTCTCAGAGGACGTTATATAGCCGTTATTCACAGACCGTTTCACGTTAGATCAATTCTCAAAGTAATTGAAACTTTTCATGACTTTCGTCACTAGGTGAAGATAAACTTGATCAAAGCGAAACGCTTTACCAACACACGATTTCGAGAAAAAGATAAGTAGTGAATACTCAGCTCAAAATGTCAAATGTGTATGATCCAATCTATATAGCATACGACTTTTGTCTCATAAGAAGTAGGAGATAGAATAGATAGACTTTTGAGTGATAGATAAGTTCAAGTCTCCACATAACTTTTTGTTGATGAAGTTCCACGGTTCCTTGAGTAGATCTTCGTCGTTGTATGATGAATCGCCATGAAGTCCTTGAGCTCAACTATACTTTTCTATCCTAGTCCGAGACTTAGCTATAATAGACTAGAAATCAAGACTCATAGTTTTGATCACTAACATTGACAAACATGCTTGATATAGCAACGCATGCAGGGTCGACCGAGCTATGCTCTAACAATCTCCCCCTTTGTCAATTTTAGTGACAAAACTATTAATACATATAGAATACAAAAAAGATAAACTTTAGTGGCTCCTATTCCATAGTCTAATCTTCAACGTTCGTTGAAATCTTCGTCCTTCCAAGTACTCCAATGATCCCAAAGGTTGTAAGTTTAGCACCACTGTTGTTGAAGATCCATAGCTATAACAATGAGAGAAATTGAGATTCTCGATCATTATTATACAATGTCATAGTATCATTATGTAACATCAAAGTCCAATTGCATCACGACTTTAACAACAATACTATGGTGATATGTATCACTCCCCCTTAGTCAATACTCAATCTCGATCATGGAAACCACTCCCCCTTACACAATGATCCGAAAACCATATGTATTTGTAGTGTGAACTACATTATTTCTCCCCCTTTTTGTCAATAAAATTGGCAAAGGTAAAAGAACGGGATCATAATGAAATTTCACAAGAGACATTTCATAGACTAAAAGAAAAAATACATACCAACTTAATTTAGATGCAATCATAAAGCCGAAGCTAAATGCATTCATCAAGGAGTTTTAAGATACAAGATAACCCCTATAAAATTCCACAGCCGCACACCCCGCAAGATATTACCATTAAGCACAAGTTCAAAATAACTCTCCCCCATTTGATGTCATTCCCGAAAGAACAACAAGAGCGACCTTAATTTCGAAAGAAAAGAAGGATTTTTTAATTGGACACCAAAAACCATGGAAATGATTTTTTATATCCAAAACTCAACCAAATTAATCACAAGTAAACCCATGATTAATTTAATCGGAATACGCAACTAAATCAAACCACAAAAGTTATCAATTTAATTGATTGTGCTCAACATAAGAAAACTCACTGAGCTACGACTAAGATAACCACGCGGAGATGACTACCTTAATCGTTCAAATACTCAACATAAGGAAAACCTTATGGAATATACGACTAAATCAACCAATAGAACATGATTAGTATATCCGTTCATATACTCAACACAAGAACTTGTGGAATATATGAAAAACTCAACTAGATTAATTACAAGAGAATCTATAATTAATCTAATTGGAATACACAACCAAACTAATCACCGAGGCAATCAATTTAATTGTCAAAATATTTTTCTCGATAAAAGAAGACTTTCGGAGCAAATAACTAAATAACCAATCAAGATGATTAATTTAGTTCAAGAATGCTCAACATATAACATCTCATGGAACAACCAACAAGGCCAATATTAATCGACATAGTTGTAAGGTGCTCAACATAAGATACACAATGGAGCCTACACGGTAAAACATAACAAAATGGATCAATGAAGATCAATACCGTGGATAACATACAAGGATCTATTCTATTTTCCATCACTATTTGCATAACGACATAATAGACTTTATCCTTGTCAAACAAAAGATTCATCCTATTTTCCATCAAATAAATGACTACATAGGCATAACTTTTGTAATTGTGAAAAGTCCATTAGTCCTTTCATCAATACGAATATCAATTTGTGAACGACTTTACTTTTGACACAATATGGGACCTTCAAGTTCACGGACGCAAACAATATGTATCCCATAAAAATATTGCAATACTTCAAAACAGATTAATATTGCATTAATATCATCCTCCAAATATTTTTAGAATTTAAAACCAATAAACCTAAAAAACAAACATAAGAAGATGAAAACAAAGATAACTATGTGTAGTCACAATCGTCGCTATTCATAACGTTAGTTATTCTTCCAACTAATCCAAAAAGAAGATTTACTAGGTATTTATACCTTTTAACAATCATTTCACTCACCTTGAATAATATTCTCGTGTTCTCTATATTCTTCAAGCTCATCTTCGATTAGGTCAATACTGGATTCAAGACTATCCATTTTCTCCTCAAGTCTTTTGGAAGAAACTTCAAGTTTATTTTTCAGAGCACGAACTTATTCCAAGACGAGATTCATGGTTAAAGAAAGCTTATCAAACTGAGAGACAGTAGGGTTCTCATTAGAATAAGAGACATGTTTGTCGTAGCACGTCTCATTGTCAGAAGAATCGAAATGAATCCTTTTTGAAGGAAAAAGAACTGTCCATACATCAATTTCTTTACTAAAAAGACTAAAGGAGGACATGATAAAGAAGATGAAATGAGAGTGCTGAAGAGGTAGAGCTTATAAAAGGAATACAAGTGTAGAATTCCCAGAAACACCCTTTTTACCAAACCCTAACAGAAGTTGGTTATCCAAAAAGCTGAAGCCGTTTACGAACAAGACTTGGTAAAAGCACAAACAAAAAATAACAAGATTATATTGCAGTCCTCTTGTATATCATGATTCTTGTATAAGAGGAAGAAAATACAAGAATCATTTTTCAACAAGATTACTGAGCATAAGGCCTCCAATCCAAGGTTGGACTGGGATAATCTTTGCAAAGAGAGAACCACTCATTCCACTAGGTTTCTGCTTATATATTTGAAAAGGATAGTTATGAAGAACTTTCCTATCCATTGTAATCATAGCTTTAAAAAAACTTGACTGCAGATCTTTGCAAATCCTGCACCATTTTTTGAATACACCTTTTGATGAAAGGTAGACTTCCTTTTCTTTTTCTGCATATAATGGTTAGTCGGGCAGGACCGTTTTTGATTTATCGTGCTAAGATGATCCTGAGATGAACTCAAATAAACAGAGAGATTTTGTAGAGCCTTCTCCGAAAACCTTCTGGAGTTCAACACAAAATCATGAGAGGTTTGCTGACCCCACTCATGAGACACAGACAGACATGTCATGAAGGAATTATGAGAATGATTTTCAGCAAAAATACTGTGAGAGCAATCATATATTTTCTCAGGAAAATAATCAAGAGTATTCATCCATTCTTTAGTTATCTCTCTTACCTCAGTTTCTGGATCTTTCGAAGTGACCTGAACACTTTTATAGCACGTGAGACCAGTTTCATTTCTACGGATTTTCTGGATATTCTTATCCTTTACATTGACTAACAGAGTTTCTTTTTGAGACTTTCTTTTACTACGTCTGAGTATTTTCTTACGTTTCTGTATAAACACATACAACGTAGAAATAAAGAAATTCTCACTTTTCTTATTCGTCAATTTAGGACGACAATTACAATCAGGAGAAGTGACGTGATTGCTAGACAATAGATGGTCACCTCTTGACATGTATTCGCGATCGAAAATTCTAAGTTTTCCGACAAGTGTGTTTAGCGAAAGAGTATTAAGGTTATTTCCCTCAACGATGGCATGTTTTTTGGACTCGTATCTGGATGGCAGCGATCGGAGGATTTTCATCACAATTTCTTTTTCAGGAATGGTCTTACCCAATGCACATGATGTATTAACAATTTCAGACAGTTTGTGATAAAAATTGTGAAACGATTCTTCTTCTGCCATATAAAGGTTTTCCCATTCAGAATTAAGGTTTTGAAGCCTAGCTTCCATTTCACTGGGGTTACCTTCAAATACGCTTTCCAAAGTATCCCAAGCTTCTTTAGATGTCGTGCACAAGGCCACATGATGTCGAAAATTTGGGGTAATAGCATGCAGGATGACGTTTAGCCCGTCGGAGTTTTGCCTTGTAGCAATTAACTCGGCAGCTTATACATAAGAAATTCTTTAGGTACAAATGCATCTCTTTCCATAACAACGGGAGTTTCATATCCATTCACAACATAGATCCATGATTGGAAGTCACGCGACTGAAGAAGTGTGCGCATAACAACTTTCCACCATAGATAGTTTGAGCCATCGAAGACTGGTGGTACGTTTACATAGATAACACTTCCGTCCATAGAGTCAGATCGCTACAAACACGGACTTGTTAGGTCTTAAACGTGTTTGCCTGCTTTGATACCAATTGAAAAAGCGGGGGTCTAACAACACCACCCAATATATCGCTTAGCAATCTGTATGGACAAACTTCAATATACTTTTTATGAGAATCAACTAGACAGTTAGACTCAATCAATAAAAAGATATATCAAAGAGTTTATATCTCAATATCTCGATTTGATCTTTACTCAAGCAAACGGAAATCTGCGAGTCTTTATCAAAGAGAGATAACTTGGACGGTACCAAAGACCAATGTCCAAGGATCAATCAATATCAATCAACAACCAAAGGTTGGATTTCCAATTGATGATCTTTAACGCACAACATGTATTATTTCAATTATATAAAATATAATGCGGAAAAGAAATAACACAGACACCAGAAGTTTTGTTAACGAGGAAACCGCAAATGCAGAAAAACCCCGGGACCTAGTCCAGATTGAATACACACTGTATTAAGCCGCTACAGACACTAGCCTACTCCAAGCTAACTTCGGACTGGACTATAGTTGAACCCCAATCAGTCTCCCACTAATTCAAGGTACAGTTGTACTCCTATGCCTCTGATCCCAGCAGGATACTGCGCACTTGATTCCCTTAGCTGATCTCACCCACAACTAAGGGTTGCTGCAACCCAAAATTGCAGACTTGATAATAAACAAATCTTTCTCACACAGAAAAGTCTATCAAAGGATAAATCTGTCTCCCACAGAAAAACCCTAGGTTTTGTTCCGTCTTAAGATATAAAATCAAGGTGAACATGAACCAATTGATAATCCGGTCATATATTCCCGAAGAACAGCCTAGATTAATCAATCACCTCTAAACAATCCTTCTTTACTACACAAGCGGTTTGTCGAGGAATCAAAAATAGTGAGACGAAGATGTTTGTGACTTCTTTATCTTGCCTATCGGAGAACTCTCACGATCTCGATCCAATCAACTACGATAAAAGTAGTATCGATCTGACTTCACAATCCCAATGAAGTCTTTAAGTCGTTAACCTGGTTTTAGAGAAGAAAACCAAAGGTTAAAAGAGAATCGACTCTAACGAGCGCACTAGTATCACACAAACGTGTGGGGATTAGTTTTGCACAATGCTAGATGTCTCCTTTATATAGCCTTCAAATCAGGGTTTTGCCTTAGTTACAAAGCAATCCATATTCACCGTTAGATGAAAACCTGATTTAGATTAAAGCTAATATTTCTCAACCATTAGATCGAAAACTTAGCTTGTCACACACACTTGGGTAGACGTTTACTGGGTTTGTGAAAACCATGCCCGAACATGTAGGTGTATGTTGGTTCAACATAGTAACCCAAAAGGTTAACCATATGAGAAATTCATATTAACCTAGTTCTTCTTCACCATAAATAGTTCAATTGACTCAAATGAACTAGTTAGAGAGTTGTTCAATTGCTATGAGATCTTATGTAACTACACAAGACACAATTGAAACAAAGATGATTCAATTTGATGAATCGGCTCATGAACTTTATAGCCACGGTTTTCATAAAGCATTCCTTAGTAATTTAAGTTTCATGTTCAGTGCACATCTTTAGATCATAACCACTTAAGCTCTCAAACAAGTTCGCGTACTTAAGGCAACCGGCAGAGTTTTCCAAACTCAGCAGAAAATCTCGGCAAAGAGACTTCTGCCAGTTCGCGGACTAGGTTCGCGGACTGAGTTCGCGGACTAAAAACGTAAACGAGTTTTTGGAAAATCCCAGCAGAAATTCTTGGCAAGAGAACTTCCGTCAGTTCGCGGACTAAGTTGGCAAACTGAGTTCGCGGACTTGGCTAAGCCATTTCCTCCGGTTTCTCTCAATCAACAAAGTTCGAAAACTTCGGATTAAGGAATACATGGTTATGTAATCTAAACTATCATTCCAATCATTGAGACATTCTCAGAGGACGTTATATAGCCGTTATTCACAGACCGTTTCACGTCAGAGCAATTCTCAAAGTAATTGAAAATTTTCATGACTTTCGTCACTAGGTGAAGATAAACTTGATCAAAGCGAAACGCTTTACCAACACATGATTTCGAGAAAAAGATAAGTAGTAAATACTCAGCTCGAAATTTCAAATGTGTATGACCCAGTCTATATAGCATACGACTTTTTGTCTTTTAAGAAGTAGGAGATAGAATAGATAGACTTTTGAGTGATAGATAAGATCAAATCTCCACATACCTTTTTTTTGATGAAGTTCCACGATTCCTTGAATAGACCTTCGTCGTTGTATGATGAATCACCATGAAGTCCTTGAGCTCAACTACACTTTTCTATCCTAGTCCGAGACTTAGCTATAATAGACTAGAAATCAAGACTCGTAATTTTTATCACTAACATTGACAAACATGCGAGGTCGACCGAGCTATGCTCTAACACTACCAAAACAAGTTTCGGTTATACCTCCATGTGAGTACTGTGCATAGTCACACTAGCTTTCCAAAATTCAGTTGACTAGGTACTAGGATCGGTTCCCCACATATATATGGTATCTAACTTATATGTGTTTCACATGTCCATAGGATCGGTTCCCCTTTGCCTAAAAACGTGTTGCACATGTCCATAGGACTGATTCCCCTTTCTGCTACAAAGTTGTTGCACCTCATACAAGGATCGATCCCCATTTGTAATGTGTTACACCTCTCCATAGGATCGGTTCCCCTTTACCCAGATTTGGTTCAACAAAACACAAACTCGATCATACCATGTCAGGTGATTAATTAAGATCGATTTCACTAATAAAAGTCATACCAATACATAAGTCATACCTTTGTGAATAGGTTTACCAAGAAAACAAACAAGTCGTGAGCGGTTATACTAAATCACACATATTGGATGTTCACAAGATATGCAATGAATAACAATCCCAATAACGCCTGGCGATTTCCTTTTCGATTCATAAACAAGTTTTATGAACTTACTTCCTTAAAACACATGTAAAACATTGTTTCCTAGGAGAAATCCTCACCTCATACCCATACATAATCACAATAGCATTTAAACGATTATGTTGATGTCTTATCTACAAAGTTTAATGGTTAAGAAATAAACTTCATATTGTATTCCTTAATACTATGTCTATCTAGAGTGTTCATGCTTCGCAGTTTTGTTTTCAATATGCACAACTTGAAAGATACGTTAGGGAATGAAATAGTTCAAGTCAAATATCACTAAACTCAAGTGGAAGGATGATGTTGTCGTTGTAGCTTCTTACTTCTTCACTTCTTCAAGTCTTCGCAATACTTGTAATGTCTCATATCCTAATACTTTCAAGCTAACCTATACGAAGTTGACTCTAGTACATAATCAAGCGACTCTTAAAATGAGTTTTGATTCACTAAAATATGACAACCAAACTTGACATACCAACGCTTGGTGGGTTCAACCGAGCTATGGTCTAACAGCACACGTTTAGGTACGGTTACCCATATCTAAATGAAGGCACATTTCATTTGCGTATAACAAGCTAAGTTCAATCTAACGATTGAAAGATATTAGCTTGAATCTAATCAGGTTTTCATCTAACGGTGAATATTGAATGTTTTGCAAACCCTGATTTGAAGACTATATAAGGGAGAACTCTAGCAACTGGGAAACCTAATCCCCCACACCTCATGTGTGATACTAGTTGCGGCTAGAGTCGATTCTCCTTCAACCTAGGTTTTTCTAAAACCATTATTAGGTTAACGACTTGAAGACTTCATTGGGATTATGAATCCAAACCCAAATATTTTCTCTGTAGTTGCGTTTTTGATCTTACTTTGTTCTATCGTATTTAATACTATCTTCTCTAAGACTTTCTCGAGATTCAATCTCCGATAGGTAAGATAAAAAGTAGTCACAAAAATCTTCGTCTCATCGTTTGTGATTCCACAATATCTTGTTTCACTACCATACGATTAAGATTATTGTGAGGTGATTGATATTATTAGGCTGTTTTTCGGGAATATAAGTCCGGTGTATCAATTGGTTTCTGTTCACCTTGATTTATCAAAAGATGGAACAAAAACTTGTAGGTATTTCTGTGGGAGATAGATTTATCTATTCAATAGACTTTTCTGTGTGAGACAGATTTGTTTATCAAGTCTTCGACTTTGGGTCGTAGCAACTCTAAGTTGTGGGTGAGATCAACTAAGGGAATCAAGTGCATAGAAACTTGTTGGGATTCAGAGGCGTAAGGAACGCGACTGTACCTTAATCAGTGTGAGATTGGTTAGGGCTCAAATACATTCCAGTCTGAAGTTAACTTGAAGTAGGCTAGAGTCTGTAGCGGCTTAATACAGTGTAGTGTTCAAATCTGGACTAGGTCCCGGGGTTTTTCTGCCTTTGCGGTTTCCTCGTTAACAAAATTTCTGGTGTTCGTGTTATTTCTTTTCCGTATTATATTTTTATATAATTGAAATATCACAGGTTGTGCGTAGTTCACTCAATTAGATAATCCAACCTTTGATTGATGATATAAATTGATTGACACTTGGATATTGGTCTTGGTACAATCCAAGTTATTTCTCTTATTGATCAGGCTCACAGATTTCTATCTGTTCGATTGCAGATTGATTTGAGAAATAAAGATATAATCTTGGATGTATTTTCCTTGATTAAGTATGACTGTCTCGTTGATTTCTCTTAGAAATATTTGAGTTAGTTCATACAGATTGCCTAAACGAAATATTGGGTGTGGTTGTTAGACCCCCGCTTTTTCAATTGGTATAAGAGCATGAAAACACGTTTAAGACCTTATAAGTCTGTGTTTGTAGCAATCCGAATATATGGACAGAAGATTAGCTCATTCTTACGCATACAAAAATGTCTTCTAAAGTTTTTGATTATGCCAAATGTCTTGGGCTTACCTCAAAGGATAACACCTTAGCTGATTCTTCCGAATGACACTTGACACGATGTCGGGAGCTGAAATTGAACTCACCAGAACTTTAAAAAAATATGCTGAGATTATTGAATTTCAAGGTTCCAAGTTAAATTATCTTGAAGAAAAACATGCTCATCTCATTGATGAACTTGAGAAGTCCCTGGATCTAGAACGAGAACTCTACAGTATCGTTGAGTCCTTCTTTAACAATATCGAAAATCTTGTTCAAGAAACTACTCTACGTCGTGAAAATATTTGTGTTCTTGGAGATATTGTTAAAGAAGATTCGGTTAGAGAAAAACGTTTGATCGAGAATCATTCATCAAATCTGAACAACATTCGTGTTGAAAAAGAGAAATTGGTTGCTTCACTTCTTTTAGCCCAGGAGCAGTGCAAATCCTTGGAAAAGGAAATCTCTGTTATAATGAGTAAACCTTCTTTTGTGTCAATCGCTAATTATCATTTGGGATTACAATACACAAAGAAAATTACTCCAAAAGAAGCATCTACTAAGAAAGGTTCTCATGACCAGCAGTCTTCTAATAGTGCTTCTAATTTAAAACGGGTTCCTTCCGATGTTTCTCTTCCACAAACCTGTTCCTTCTGTGGGAAAAGAAATTGTTAGAGAATTTCTCGGTCGAACTCACATGCGTTGATATCTCAAGCATGTTTGTGAATGTTAGTGATCAAAAATATAAGTCTTGTTTCTAGTCAACTATAGCTAAGGTCTCGGACTAGGATAGAAAGTGTAGTTGAGCTCAAGAACTCCATGGCAATCATCATACAAGACGAAGGACTACTCAAGGAACCGGTGGATCTTCATCGACTAAAAGGTATGTGGAGACTTGAACTTATATATAACTCAAAAGTCTATTTATATCATATCTTGATACAAAAGTCGTTTTGCTATATAGACTTAGATTATACACATTTGTTATTTCGATCCGAGTTTATCTCGCCTATCTATTTATCGAAATATGTGTTGGTAAGCCTTCGCTTTAGCCAAGTTCATCTTTACCTAATGACAAAAGTCATGACAAGTTTCAATCACTTTGAAAATTGCTTACTTTGACGAAAAATAGTTTGTGAATAACAACTATAGAATATCAACGTCCTTTAAGAATGTTTCAATAATTGAAATGAGATTTTAGATTATGTAACCATTGGAGGATATAAGCATTGTTGTGGAAACACATATATGTATAAATCCTTATTCCTTGAACCGAAGTTTGCGAACTTTGTTGATCAAGAGAACCGGAATGGTGGCGTGAGCCAAGTTCGCGAACTGGCGGAAGTTCTCGTCCCGAGAAATTCTGCTGGAGTTTGTGAACTCCGTACGGGAACTTAAGTCCGCGAACTTGAGTAGGTTATATCTAAAAACGATGTTTGTGAACTTATTCTTATATAAACTAAGGAATGCAAATTGCAAACCGTGGCTATATAGTTCACGAACCGATTCGAGTGAATCAAATCGTTTTTTCTTCAATTGTGTCTTGTGTAGTTACGTAAGATTTCCTTGCAATTGAACAACTCTCTAACTAGTTCATTTGAGTCACTTGAACTAGTTATGGTGAAGAAGAATATGGTTGATATGAAAGTGATCATATGGCTAACCATTTGGTTGACTATTGTTGAACCAAAAAATGTACAAGTTTGGGTACGGTTACGCAAGCCTAGAAACATGCATTTCATTTGTGTGTAACAAGCTAGTTTTCGATCTAACGGTTGAAAGATATTAGCTTGAATCTAATCAGGTTTTCATCTAATGGTGAATATTGAATGCTTTGTTACCAAGCTAACATTAATTGGAAACCCTGATTTGAAAGACTATATAAGGGAGAACTCTAGCAACTGGGAAACCTAATCCCCACACCTTCTGTGTGATACTAGTTGTGCTAAGCTAGAGTCGATTCTCCTTTAACCTTTGGTTTCTTCTTCTAAACCAGGTTAACGACTTAAAGACTTCATTGGGATTGTGAAGCCAGACCGATACTACTTTCTTGTAGTTGTGTGATCTGGTCTTGTTGTTTCAATCGTACGAGTACAATTTTAATAATTGGCTTGAGATTGGTATCTCCGATAGGCAAGATATAAAAGAAATCACAAACACTTTGTCTCATCTTTTGTGATTCCGCAATATCTTTTTTCGCTGCGTCGATTAAGATTATTGTGAGGTGATTGATAATACTAGGCTGTTCTTCGGGAATATAATCCGGTTTATGAATTGGTTCCTATTCATCTTGATTTATCATAAGACGGAAGAAAACTCGTAGGTATATTCGTGGGAGATGGATTTATCTATTACCGTAGACTTTTCTGTGTGATATAAATTTGTTTATTAAAGTCTTCGACTTTGGGTCGTAGCAACTCTTAGTTGTGAGTGAGATCAGCTAAGGGAATCAAGTACGTAGCATCCTGCTGGGATCAGAGACGTGGGAGCATGACTATACCTTGGATCAGTGTGAGATTGATTGGGGTTCAACTACAGTCCAGAACGAAGTTAATTTGGAGTAGGATAGTGTCCGTAGCGGCTTAATACAGTGTGTGTTCAATCTGGACTAGGTCCCGGGGTTTTTCCACATTTGCGGTTTCCTCGTTAACAAAATTCTGGTGTCTGTGTTATTTCTTTTCTGCATTATATTTTGTTATATAATTGAAATATCACAGGTTGTGCGTTGTTCAATCAATTAGAATATCGACCTTTTGGTTGTTGATTTAAATTGATTGACACTTGGATATTGGTCTTTGGTACCATCCAAGTTATCTCTCTAGTATTTGATAAAGACTCGCAGATTTCTATTTGCTTGAGTATATATCAAATCGAGATATTGAGATATAAACTCTTTGATATACTTTTTATCTAGATTGAGTCTGACTGTCTAGTTGATTCTCTAGAAAGTATATTGGAGTTTGTCCATACATATCGCTAAGCGAAATATTGGGTGTGGTTGTTGTACCCCCACTTTTTCAATTGGTATCAGAGCAGGAAAACACGTTCAAGACCTCAAAAGTCTGTGTTTGTGGCGATCTGACTCTATGGACAAGAGTACTATCTCTGATAAACGCGTCGCCAGAAATAAGGGATCTGTCTTGTCTAATTCTATTAAAGAGAAAGTTTATTCATTCTCGAATATGGACAAATCTTGTGTTCAAACAAGACATAAAGGCTCTGACATGAGTATTTTCGATTACCCTCCAAAAGAGTCTATCTCTCCAAATGAACGGGAAACAGCTGAAGAGAGTGCCTTGATTCTAAATCTTGCTAGAATCCAAGATGATAGATTTAATCGGTTAAAACACCATGTCGATGTTCTGCTTGGTGTAATAAGGGACTGCAATTTCAAAGAAAATACTGAAGATCACTCTTCACGTATGATTCTCGAGGCAAGCCTCAAAAAGGATGCTTTGGAAATAGAACATCGCTTGAGTAAACTCTCTATTCAAGGATGCTCTAAGCAGTCTAATATACCAAGTACTTCTGCTACGCCCGAAAACGTTCCAGCTCCAGAAGTAAAATCGGAATCCCTTCCGTCAAAAAGAATGTGTCTGAATTTCCCATTGATCAAGGATGTTCCACATCACATGGAAGGAAGAAATCTTCTAACGAGGTTGTTAAGACTACTTTGTCTAATCACTCTTGTGATTAGAAAGTATGCCTCTTTTGCAATGCAAAAGGCTCTGCTAAACAAAACAGAAACTCTAGGTTGAATAAGACCTTTGTGGTTCAACTTAAACACACCTTAGACTTAATTCTCAAAGGTGTAACTGAAATTCGTATGTCTAAGCCAGTTGGTTTTCATACTTACCCTGTGTATGTTACCAGGAAGGTCGATTCAATGAGTTCCTCAAATGTCTTGAAGAAGAATAGAAGTCTTAACAAGAATGTCCTAAGAGAAGATCAAGTTGATTCCTCTGGAAACCACATTACCCTTGATGTGAATGAAATCCCAGAAGAAATAAGAAAAATTGATGATATGAGAAATAACTTGATGGAGATAATTGAAGGATATAAAGAAATTTTCGACAGGTTGTCATCCTCCTCAAGTCAAAAATCTTCTGGTAAGAACTCTAACTATGTCTCGTATTTTGATGACAGTAAGTTTTATGATAATTTCTCACATTAAAAGGGATCTCTCTAGATTCAGAAGGAAAAAGAGACTCGATCATAAACACAGTTCTTTTAATGAGCTCAGAGCTCATACTTGTGATAATTAATCACAAGGGTTAAGAACTTGCTCATAAAAATCATGTTGAGCAAAATGTGTAAAAATCAGGTATACTCTGGCATTTTGGTGTTCTGCTTAGTTGAGTTATTCTCTTATCGTTTTTAGCTAAACTAGTGTTTGCAGACGATAATGCCTAAATAGTATTTGTGTGTCTAGTATCGTTTATCTCTTTTATCTATGTGGTCTGCTACACTTGTGCTATAAATTACTCCTATATGGAATTTATTGAGCCATTTATGATTTTTCATGTAGCGAAAAGACTTTTTGCCTTAAAGTTTTTTCCTTGGGTCGGGTTGTGTTCGTACGGGTATCTGTTACTAATACGAATCAATTCTTAGTAACCCTAAAGGTCTTCTTCCCTAAGAAATCATATAAATACCAAACCTCTTAGTCATATTTGCGTACTTCAGGTTATTTTGGTTTGTCAAGAATGTCTTCCTCTTCACGAGCTTGTGGTTTTTCTAGAGGCTTTCTCGACAAAGGTATTGGTTTCGAGTCTAAAGTGAGGAAGAAAAGAACCCTAGTAGAAGATGATCATTATAACGCCTCATTTTACTATGCATATACTCATGAGGATGTTGAGAAGGAGGATATGATTTCTGCTGAAGTGGTCCATGACTTTCTTAAGTATTTTGAGGAAGCAAAACTGCAGCTCGTTGATACTGTGAAAAGTCTTGATGTGTTGAAAACTGAGTTGAAAAAGGTTTCAACTGACCTTGGTCTCATAAAATCTCACATCAATGATCTTCATAAAGAGAATCTCTTCTCTGAAGATGCAATGGATGCTGCTAAGCTCAAAGACACCAAGACTCGTGAGGATCCTAAACCGTCTATTTGACCTTAGTTCGTGTTCGGCCATGGCACTGGAGTCTGCTTTTGTTACCTAGCTTGTTGATTTCTTTATATTGTCTAGTAAATCTTCTATTTTTTTTATTTAGAAGAATAACTAGTTTGGAATAGCCATTATTGTGATTACACATAGCTATGTCCAACGTTTTCATCTTCTTGTTTTTAGATTTATTGGTTTAAATTCTAAATTTTTTTGGAAGATGATTTTTGCAGTATTAATCTTTATGGTCTTATATATTGCAAATTGTTTATGGGATATGTGTGTTTACGTCCGTGAAGTTTGACTATCCCATATCTTGTCAAAAGTAAAGTCTTTCGTATGTCGATATTCATATGTTGATAAAAGAATGAATGGACTTTTGAAAAATACAAAAGTTAAGCCTATATTGTGAATTATTGATGGAAGATAGGTTAAAATATTTTGTTTACAAGGATTATGTCTATTGAATGTCGTTATGCGAATGGTGATGGAAAATAGAATGAATCCTTGTGTATTCCGCAGTAATTGATCTTCCCTGATCCATATTTTATGTATTACTATGAGCCTCCCTAAAGTGTCTTATGTTGAGCATTATACAACCAAGTTGATTATTTTTGATTAACTATGTTGTTGTTCCGTGAGGTACTTTATGTCGAGCATTTTCAACTAAATTAATCATCTTGTTTGGTTATTTAGTTGTTGCTCCGTAAGTTTTCTTATGACGAGCATGACCAATTAAATTGATTACTTTTATGATTAGTTTGGTTGTGTATTTCGATTAGATTAATTATGGGTTCTCTTGTTATTAATCTAATTGTATATTTTTAAGTCTCCATAAGTTCACTTATGTTTGAGCATTTTCGATTAAATTAATCATGGGTTCTCTTGTGGTTAATTTAATTGAGTATTTTGGATTCAAATTCATACTTGTATGTGATTTGTTATGTCCAAATAAATCCTTCTTTTCTTTCGAAATTAAGGTCGCTCTTGTTGTTCTTTCGGGAATGACATTTAATGGGGGAGAGTTCTTTTGAACTTGCGCTTAATTTCCAAATCTTTGTGGGGAGTGCGGGTGTGGAATATTATAGAGGTTATGTTGTATCTTTATAAACTCCTTGATGAATGCATTAAGCTTCGGCTTTATGATTGCATCTAAAGAACAAGTTGATATATGCTTTCTTTTGGTCAAGAAATGTCTCTTTCGGAAATTTCATTAGGACCCGTTCTTGTACCTTTGCCAATTTTATTGACAAAAATGGGGAGAATTAATATGTAGTTCACACTACAAATACATATGGTTTTCGGATCATTATGTAAGGGGGAGTGGTTTCCATGTGAGATGGAGTATTGACTAAGGGGGGGTGATACATATCACCATAGTATTGTTGTCGAAGTTGTGATACAATTGAACTTTGACGTTGTGTAATGATACTATGACACTGTATAACAATGATTGAGAACTATTGTTTTCTTGTTGTTATAGCTACGGATTTTCAACAACGATGATGCTAAACTTACAACCTTTGGGATCATTGGAGTACTTGGAAGTGACGAAGATTTCGAGTAATGTTGAAGATTAGGCATGTGGAATAGGAGCTGCAAAAGTTAATTTATTTATTTTTTGTATTCCATCTGTATTAATAGTTTGGTACTAAAATTGGCAAAGGGGGAGATTGTTAGAGCATTGCTCGGTCGAACTCGCATGTGTTGCTATCTCAAGCATGTTTGTCAGTGTTAGTGATCAAAACTATAAGTCTTGATTTCTAGCCTATATAGCTAAAGGTCTCGTACTATGACAGAAAGTGTAGTTGAGCTCAAGACTCCATGGCAATCATCATACAAGACGAAGGGCTAATCAAGGAACTGGTGGATCTTCATCGACTAAAAGGTATGTGGAGACTTGAACTTATCTGTCACTCAAAAGTCTGTCTACTCTATCTCCTATTCTTGAGAAAAAAGTCGAGTTGATATATAGACTTTCATTATACACATTTTCTATTTTGAGCAGAGTTTAACTCGCCTATCTATTTCTCGAAATATGTGTTGGTAAGCTTTCACCTTTAGCCAAATTCATCTTTACCTAGTGACGAAAGTCATATTATGTTTCGATCACTTTGGAAATTGCTCTTACAAAAAATGGTCTGTGAATAACGACTATATAAAGTCCTCTGAGAATGTTTCAATGATTGAAATGAGAGTTTAGATTATATAACCATTGGTAGGATATAAACATTGTTGTGGAAATACACATATGTATAAGTCCTTATTCCTTGAACCAAAGTTTGCGAACTTTGTTGATCAAGAGAAACGGAATGTGGCGTGAGCCAATCCCCCGAACTGGCGGAAGTTCTCGACCCGAGAATTTCTGCTGGAGTTTGTGAACTCCTTCCGTGAGCTTAAGTCCGCGAACCCAGCCCGCGAACTTGAGCAGGTTATATCTAAAATCGGTTGTTCTTGAACTCATGTTTATATAAACTAAGGAATGCTTTTGAAAACCGTGGCTATAAAGTTCATGAACCGATTCGAGTGAATCAAACCTTTATTGCTTCGATTCTGTCTTGTGTAGTTACATAAGATCTAAGCAATTGAACAACTCTCTAACTAGTTCATTTGAGTCATTTGGACTAGTTACGGTGAAGAAGAATATAGTGGATATGAAAGTGATCATATGGCTAACCATTTGGTTAACTATTGTTGAACCAACAAATGTTAATGTTTGGGAACGGTTACATAAACCCAAAATTGAACATTTCAGTTGTGTGTAACAAGCTAAGTTTTCAATCCAACGGTTGAGAAATATTAGCTTGAATTTAATCAGGTTTTCATCTAACGGTGAATATTGAATGCTTTATTACCAAGATAACATTGATTGCAAACCCTTATTTGAAAGACTATATACGGGAGAACTATAGCAACTGGGAAACCTAATCCCCATACCTTACGTGTGATACTAGTTGTGCTAAGTGATTAATATTTTCGATGGGGTTGTAGTAAATAGGATTCATTTCAGACTTGTGAAGGAAATGAAATTTTTAGAGTTAATAAAAATATATATACAAAAATATTAACAATGGGTGAGAGGTACTGAGACTAGGGAATTGGCTGAATTCACTACAAAAGGTTCATTCATATATTCTTTGACAAATAAAACTCAATAAAATTAACATAGACTCTGATTTTGCCAAGATAGATTCTTAAAACATTGATTGTAAGTCCTAAGCATGATGTATTAAAACAACTAAGCTAAGCATACATCATCAAATTAAATAACAACCAATTAATTCAAATCATATTTCAATTTTAGATTAATGCAAAAGTCATAAAAAAGAATAAAATAAATTACCCCAAGGATGAAATTCAGCCTCCTCCGTCGTCCCAGTGTTGGGTTTTAGCTCCTCATGATGAAAACACGCTCAAAATATATTTTTATCGCTCAAATGGTGTTTACAATGGAGAAAAAATGAGAAAATGGTGTAAAACTGTAATCTGCGACGCACAAAAAGCGTCACAGAATGAACGATAAAACACAAGTGTTGCTGATGTTTAGACTGCACTACGACCCACGGCTGTGCGTCTTAGACACTATTGATAAACCACTGTACTTACGAGTCTGTTCTTCGTGTTCTTGGTGTTCTTCATCATCAGCAGCAGCAGAAATAGAGTTTCATCAACTCTTGATTTCTGCTTCTCTGGACCTTCGCTCGACCCCAAACTCTCGACACCCCCTCTAGGACTCCCAGGGAACCTATTTAAACCAAAAACACGCGTTGAATCTCCTCCATTAATCCCAAATAATCTTCTTTTACTCGGGATATTTTCTTTCCTTTTTCAAAGAAATACGGGATTTTCTTTCCTTTAATTCCTCTTCCGCGCTTCTGTTGATGTGGAACACACTCCAAACAAGTTTCTACAGCATCCCAACTCCATTCAAACACGTACAAACACGCTGAATCCCGTGAACAACTCTTCCCTGTACGTATTCCCCTTTTTCCAGCTCGTGGATTGCCTAGCCAAATTCAAGCCAATTATGGTCGAACCAAACACCCATACCATCTTTATTATGATATATCACATCTTTCCACAAAGTTTCAGCGATTGAATCGCACAAAATCACGTCCAAATGTCCGATCAAACTTCTGCCAGTTGCATGCATCATTTTTCCCGCCTTTTTCTGATTTCAAATTTTGGAAGAAAGGGACCTCCCCTTTATCCATTCCTGGGGGTCCCTTTAGCAATTGGGGCGGAAATAGTAATTTTTCTGGGTGTTTTTAACAACTCCGTGTGCTTTTAGCGTATTTCTGGGGTGCCTTTAACACTTTATCCTGGGGTGTAAAACACCACTTTTTAAGCCCATTTCGCCGCAAGGGCTTATTTCTCTAAAATTTCCTACAAAGACATAAAATAACACAATAAATACAAAATCAAGCACTAACAATACATACAATTGAGACATATTAGACACATAAATGTGTCTATCAAAACCCCCAAACTTATTATTTGCTAGTCCTCGAGCAAAACTAATATGGAAAATAAAATCCTAACTCACTAGGTGTCCCTAGTGACCGAGTTAATCTCGGGAGGGTTTACCAGAGGTGTACCCACAAAACCAATACTCCAGACCCTAGCTATCTACGCAGAACCTTGGAAGGCACTAAAGAATCTCCTTGGTTGGCATACAATGATTGACTATAGGAGGAAGTACCCTGATGCGAAATTCCAATTGTTGTACACGAGTTTGCACTCAAGCATACTAAAATTCATATAAAGTGACAGAGCTCTACTCAGATAGTTGCACTATGGACATCATATTCGGAGTCAAACTAATCATATGGATAGAAAAAGGAGATGGAAATAGAAAAATGTAGATGGTTTTGATGTTAACCAAATGATCGATGTTTCACATATCTGTCTGAAGGCCACTGCCAGAATGAACCTATCCTAATGGACTGAGATACCGGTCTGACTAATATCAACACAACTGGCATATACAAGGGAACCAGTGGTCAATAACTTAAATCTAGATCAACAAACTGGCAAATACAAGGGAACCAGAAGTTGACTACACAGAACAATAACCATTTTTTTTTAACTTAACGGCATGAATAGATCTTTTTGATCCAAGTGCATGCTTCTTGTCAGCAGATTACACGATAGTTCCCACGGGTCCTGCATTCCACGCTTTCTTAGGCGACGTAAACATGGAGAACACACGAATATTGCTATCCAAGTGTTAATACTTATTCCGATTGGTCTAACTGGTCCGGTCTTTTTTTTTTTTTTTTTTAGTAACTCAGTCACTCTAATTCACCCTAGCAGTGGTAACAACTTGAATCGTTTGCCCCACCTAATCACTTAGAGAAACATAGTTTAAAAAGAAAAAAATAAAAAAAAGAAATGAAAAGGACTCAACGAGATATGGTGCAACTATCATGTTATTTCTAACACCTGATCTTTGTGCTTTTATGAATAGACTCTATAAATGTTTCCATCTAATCAGATTGGTTCCTCAACTCCTACAACCAAGATGCTTCCATCCACTTAGATTAGTTAGTGTCATCCTGAATACGCATAAATCTCTAGGCTCTGGAGCGTATTTATTTATTGCAACTAAAATATTTTCCCATACCCCCAGACTTAACTCTAACATTGTCCTCAATGTTCTAAAGATGAAACTAAAAGCATGAACAAGGAGAAACTGTTACCATTTGAAGCGAAAGAGTTAAAGAAAGATATTACTGTGTTGCATGAGCATAGGATACCTCCCAAGAAGTGCTAAGTTTAAAGTATTCAGCCAGACTTAAGAAAGGATTAGTCAACTCGAACCATAAAGTAACAGTCGAAATAACTGTGGGTCTTCAAAACTAAATAGAGCCGACCAAAGGAAACTGCAATGAACCAAGAAAGTGAACAAGACTAACATGCCCTTACTTAGTTTCCTGATTAAGAAATTTATATCTAATTGTGGTTCAGGTTCTATGACAGGGTCTAAATAGAAAATTTTCATTGGATGCGTTTCTTCATAGGTGGGATCCGAATCATTAAGTCCTAGAGTCTGGAAAAACTCAAATATGATCTTAGAAGCGCACAATAATAACCTAAATAACTTAGGATCCTCTAAGTCAATAAGATTTGACTTACATAATTGACCACAATGAGAGTAGTGGTCATTCTTAAGCAAATGTGTCGATTCTAATTTCCTAAAGCATTTAGGTTTAGTCTCACAACTTAATATTCGACACATTTGGAATATAAACGTTCCCACAGTTGGAATAAAACTATTTGGTGGGAAAACAAAGTCAATTTGGGGATCATAGCCTGGGCAAACCACATCAACCAGAGGATGGGTTTCTAACGACTGAACTTCTTCCTGGACAACATTAGGTTCGGGAAAACGAGTATGAAGGTAATCTTGTAAAATTGTCGAGGCAGAGATATCAAGTCCTAAGTGAAGGGACTTTCTGAGAGTTAAAGGTAAGGCACTAGGAAGGTGATAATCACCCCCAAACTTAGAGTTTTCAGTGTCTCTAGGTAGACTAGTTACAATCTCCCTAATTTCTGGATCATTAGATTCTTGAAAATGGTCAATTGATTCTTCTAATTTATTATCAGGTAGTGCATCTTTACTCATCTCTAAGGGTATATCTTCTTCATCTAATACTATTGTTTCTAAGTCGCTAGACTCTAAAACAGCATTTTCGGAATAAACCCGTTCCTCTAAACCACTATCGGCTTCGTAATCAAAAGGAAAAACTACACCGTCTAAAATGGTGGTGTCCCTAATCAAATCCTCGTCCTTTTGAATAGGTGAATAATCATAAAAATTATTTGGATTTGAACTAGAAATAATATAATCATCATAAAGCTCAATTGGATTAATAGATTCCTGATCACTATGCCTACATATTTCAGATTCTTCATTACTACTATCCTCATCATCATAATAGTACAAAGATGATTGAACCTTATCTAAATAAGTAGTTTCTTTTATTCTAGCCCCGTCCTCTAAATTAGGCAAATATTCACTATTGATATGAAGGATAGAATTAGAAACCCTATTTTGGAAATTTAGATTATTTCGAGCAGCATTAGCTAACTGTTCATTTTCTGCCTCTAGACGTGCCTGAATTTCACTGAGCATAACACTTATACGTTCCACTCTCGTTTATCATCTCAGAATATCGTGTACACTCTTCTTTTGAACTATTCATTGCAACTAAACGTTTATACGTCCTTTCAATCCGTTGTTGGGTCTCTTCTAGAGATGGAACAGGTTCAGAAATATCATAATCAGGACTAGTTTCCAAAAACGAGTAACCAGTACTACAGTGTTCCTGATTTTCTTGCTCGTAAGACCAATTCGCGTGTGGATAGTAATTGGGCTCACCATGGTATGAACCATAACCTTGAAAAGGTTGGCGTTCCCAACTACTATTCCCACCATGGTCATAAAAAGGATGATGTCCATATTCAAATTCAGGTCGATACTCATTGTATTGGCTTCTATCATACCAGTTCGACATTCTTAATTGCAAGGGAATTCTACACAATCACAAACAAGGCTGACTCGACCAAATCAAACCTATAGAATCTAGCAAAAAAAGCATGATGGCTCCACTTAGATTGTTTTCTAGACCAGCTTCTATTCCTTCGAAAAGGAATTCGTTACAATTTGAGCACACCCTCTGGAATCAATCCGAGCTAATGTAAGTTGAATCGAGGCGAGGGAAGCTCAGTGGAGCTTTGATACCCAAAGCCTCACCGTATTACAAGGCGGCGCAGTCACGCATTCAACTTACAGAAACCATCAAGAACTTTGAAGTATGCTTAAAAGAGTAACCAATATTTTTCGAAAGATTTTCCTACCAAGCTCGTTACCCTATCGGTCTCGTTCTAATCAAATTTTAAGCTTGGGTTCGCGTTAGGTTTCGTTTCCTAAGGCGGGCAAGAAGGGAGCGGTGATGAAATCCGAACCCTTATCTTGTATTGGCCAGGCCTTGCCCTTTACTAGGAATTTAAAAACAGTCCAAATTCGTCCTCAATCAATGAATCACCTTAAGGAATACAGTAACTCGCTTACAGGAGATTCGCGAGTGTTTCGATGGACTTACCTCCCGTACCAGACGGGGATGAACCGTTGAAGTCGACTCGGGCCACGACTCCTATGTCATGTACGAACCCGAGGGGCCGAGACGATATAGTAATCGTCGTCCTTCCCTGCACACAGTTTATATTAATTTTTTTTATATAACCCTTCCGTAGGGTTTAAAATTAAAATAAATTGTCCAAAGTCCAGTCCAATGAAAAGAAATACAAAAAAATAATAAATAAAAAAAAAAAAATGGAAAGTCTCTTAAAAAAAAAATAATAATTCTTCCTTTTTTTTTTTTTTTTCTCTTTTTTTATTTTTTGCTTTGTCTTTTTCCTTCTCTTTTAGCTTTAAGCTTTGATTCCAAGGTCTTTAGTATCCAACTTCAAACCTGTAATACAAAGACACAACCAAAGAGACGTAAAAAGAACAAATGGAAATAAAAAATAATAAAAACCTAAAAATTCTACCTAAGCACAAATCCGCGTCGGCGGCGCCAAAATGATTAATATTTTTGATGGGTTGTAGTAAATAGGATTCGTTTCAGACTTGTGAAGGAAATTTTAGATTTAATAAAAAATATATATACAAAAATATTAACAATGGGTGAGAGGTACTGGGACTAAGGATTTGGCCGAATTCACTACACAGGTTCATTCATATATTCTTTGACAAATAAAACTCAATAAAATTAACATAGACTCTGATTTTGCCAAGATAGATTCTAAAACATGATTGTAAGTCCTAAGCATGATGTATCAAAACACTAAGCTAAGCATACATCATCAAATTAAATAACAACCAATTAATTCAAATCATATTTCAATTTTAGATTAATGCAAAAGTCATAAAAAAGAATAAAATAAATTACCCCAAGGATGAAATTCAGCCTCCTCCGTCGTCCCGGTGTTGGGTTTTAGCTCCTCATGATGAAAACACGCTCAAAATATATTTTTATAGCTCAAATGGTGTTTACAATGGAGATAAAAGGAGAAAATGGTGTAAAACTGTAATCTGCGACGCACAAAAAGCGTCACAGAATGAACGATAAAACACAAGTGCTGCTGATGTTTAGACTGCACTACGACCCACGGCTGTGCGTCTTAGACACTATTGATAAACCACTGTCCTTACGAGTCTGTTCTTCGTGTTCTTGGTGTTCTTTATCATCAACAGCAGCAGAAACAGAGTTTCATCAACTCTTGATTTCTGCTTCTCTGGACCTTCTCTCGACCCCAAACTCTCGACACCCCCTTTAGGACTCCCAGGGAACCTATTTAAACCAAAAACACGCGTTGGATCTCCTCCATTAATCCCAAATAATCTTCTTTTACTCAGGATATTTTCTTTCCCCTTTCAAAGAAATACGGGATTTTCTTTCCTTTAATTCCTCTTCCGCGCTTCTGTTGATGTGGAACACACTCCAAACAAGTTTCTACAGCATCCCAACTCCATCCAAACACGTACAAACACGCTGAATCCCGTGAACAACTCTTCCCTGTACGTATTCCCCTTTTTCCAGCTCGTGGATTGCCTAGCCAATTCAATCCAATTATGGTCGAACCAAACACCCATACCATCTTTATTATGATATATCACATCTTCCCACAAAGTTTCAGCGATTGAATCGCACAAAATCACGTCCAAATGTCCGATCAAACTTCTGCCAGTTGCATGCATCATTTTTCCCGCCTTTTTCTGATTTCAAATTTTGGAAGAAAGGGACCTCCCCTTTATCCATTCCTGGGGTCCCTTTAGCAATTGGGGCGGAAATAGTACTTTTTCTGGGTGTTTTTAACAACTCCTCCGGGTGCTTTTAGCGAGGTGCCTTTAACACTTTATCCTGGGGTGTAAAACACCACTTTTTAAGCCCATTTCACCGCAAGGGCTTATTTCTCTAAAATTTCCTACAAAGACATAAAATAACACAATAAATACAAAATCGAGCACTAACAATACATACAATTGAGACATATTAGACACATAAATGTGTCTATCACTAAGCTAGAATTGATTCTTCTTTAACCTTTGGTTTCTTCTTCTAACCAGGTTAACGACTTAAAGACTTCATTGGGATTGTGAAGCCAGACCGATACTACTTTTCTTGTAGTTGTGTGATCTGATCTTGCTGTTTATATCGTTACGAGTACAATTGTAATAATTGGCTTGAGATTTATATCTCCGATAGGCAACATAGAAAAGTAATCACAAACACTTCGTCTCATCGTTTTTTTCGCTGCGTCAATTAAGATTATTGTGAGGTGATTGATAATACTAGGATGTTCTTCGGGAATATAAGTCTGGTTTATCAATTGGTTCATGTTCACCTTGATTTATCAAAAGACAGAACAAAAACTCGTAGGTATATTCGTGGGAGACGGATTTATCTATTACCGTAGACTTTTCTGTGTGATACAGATTTGTTTATTAAAGTCTTTGACTTTGGGTCGTAGCAACTCATAGTTGTGGGTGAGATCAGCTAAGGGAATCAAGTATGTAGCATCCTGATGGGATCAGAGGCGTAGGAGCATAACTGTACCTTGAATCAGTGTGAGATTGATTGGGGTTCAACTACAGTCCAGACCGAAGTTAGTTTGGAGTAGGCTTGTGTCTGTAGCGGCTTAATACAGTGTGTGTTCAATCTGGACTAGGTCCCAGGGTTTTTCTGCATTTGCGGTTTCCCCGTTAACAAAATTATGGTGTCTGTGTTATTTCTTTTCCGCATTATATTTAACAAAATTGAAATATCACAGGTTGTGCGTTGTTCAATCAATTAGAATATCCGACCTTTTGGTTGTTGATTTAAATTGATTGACACTTGGATATTGGTCTTTGGTACCATCCAAGTTATCTCTCTAGTATTTGATAAAGACTCGCAGATTTCTATTTGCTTGAGTAAAGGTCAAATCGAGAGATTGAGATATAAACTCTTTGATATACTTTTTATCTAGATTGAGTCTGACTGTCTAGTTGATTCCCTAGAAAGTATATTCGAGTTTGTCCATACAGATTGCTAAGCTAAATATTGGGTGTGGTTGTTGTACCCCCACTTTTTCACATTATATGTTAAATGCATGATCTTTGCACGTTTTTCATAAAATAGGGGATGCTCCACAAGATCTAACCATTTCACAGCGTGATATGATGAATCTTGTGAACCCTTTGTGAAGGCTCTATCAGAGCTAGTCAGTGTTAATTTTGATATTTCTGAAAATGAGAGGGAACCAAGTACACTATCATTTTTTTGTTTCGGAAACATGTATGGACAAAAACTAATACAATTTCAAGTAGATATAAATTAAAGATCATTGAACAATGTGTATATAGAGTTTTTATCTTTCTCTTTTACAATTGATATGTCTAGACAACAAAATATGTGGACCTGATTGTGTAAAAGAGTTCTTGGATCTCAAAAATCAATATCCAAGATCGATATAGTCTTATCCAAATCAAGAGTATTCGAATTCTACTCAATCTTTCAAGATCCAAATTCAACAAGAACAAATCCCGTTATTGATCACAATTAATAAGGACTTAAACTACATAGATTGAAAACGTACTATTTGTGTTATTCATATTATAAAGATAAAATAATACAATGCGAAAAAGGAAAAACACAAGACACCAAAAGTTTTGTTAACGATAAAAATCCTGTGCCAAAAATTGATATAGTTTTTACAGTGATATAAGAAAAGTGTAGATTTTAACTCCCAATGCTAAAATAAAGAAAACTCAATTAAAATTTGATTTCAAGATTGTAAAAAGACTTAGGCTAAGGATTCCACTATTTTTTCAATTTCAAAGTGATTTAAATTCACTAATTATGATCATGCAATTTCACACGTTCAATTTGATTCTCAAATATTGCAAAGTAGATTTTTAGAAATAACAATTGTCAATCGAAAGTATGGGATATCAAAACCCTAAGCTAAGCATGTTTATCAATTGAAAACACAATTGTTTAACATCATAAAATCAATTTTTATCTAGGCAAATAATGATAAATATAATTGAACGAATTAAATAAATTAGGAAATACCACTTTTAATTGGAGAAATAGCTTCCTCAGTCGCCCTAGAGATTGGGTTTAGCTCCTCATATTTTTCACGTGCTCAAAATACATGTTTATCGCTCAAAAGTTGATTAAAAAGAAGAAAAGGTATGAAGCAGTGTGTTTGTAACAGATTTAATTGTTACAGAACCCACTGTTATAGAGAAACCAAACAGAAATAATTGTTGGAAACTGTTACAAATTTGAAAGAAAAGGTGACGGTTTTTCTGTTTTCTTCTTCCTCGTTCTGCAGCTTCTTCTCTGTGGTTTTTCTTTCTCCTTTGTTCTTCTTCCTCGATCTGCAGCTTCTTCTCTGTAGTTTTTCTTTCTCCTTTTTTCTTCATATGCTGATCTCTGCAACTCCTATTAGAGCATTGCTCGGTTGAAACCACCAAACGTTGGTATGTCAAGTTTGGTTGTCATATTTTAGTGAATCAAAACTCATGTTAAGAGTCGCTTGATTATGTACTAGAGTCAACTTCGTATAGGTTAGCTTGAAAGTATTAGGATATGAGACTTTACAAGTATTGCGAAGACTTGAAGATGTGAAGAAGAAAAGGAGCTACAACGACAACAATCATCCTTCCACTTGAGGTTAGTGATATTTGACTTGAACTGTTTCATTCCCTAATGTATCTTTCAAGTCGTGCATATTGAAAAACAAAACTGCGAAGCATATTTGAACTCTAGATAGACATAGTATTAAGGAAGGCTTTCTTGATAAAGGTATTGGTTTTGAATCCGAAGAGAGGAAGGAAATAACTCTTGTAGATGAAAATCATCCAAATGCCTCGTGTTACTATGCGTATACTCATGAGAATATTGAGAAGGATGATATGATTTCTGCTGAAGTGGTCCATGACTTTCTTAAGTATTTTGAGGAAGCAAAACTGCAGCTCGTTTATACTCTGAAAAGTCTTGATGTGTTGAAAAATGAGTTGAAAAAGGTTTCAACTGACCTTGGTCACATAAAATCTCACATCAATGATCTTCACAAAGAGAATATCTTCTCTGAAGATGCAATGGATGCTGCTAATCACAAGCTCAAAGACGCCAAGACTCGTGAGGATCCTGAACCGTCTATTTGACCTTAGTTCGTGTTCGGCCATGGCACTGGAGTCTACTTTTGTTCCTTAGCTTGTTGATTTCTTTTATTTTCCTAGTAAATCTTCTATTTTCTTGTTTTTGTTAGAAGAATAACTAAAGTTTGGAATATCCATTATTGTGATTGCACATAGCTATTGAAAAAGCGGGGGTCTAACAACACCACCCAATATTTCGATTAGCAATCTGCATGGACTAACTCCGAAACACTTTGCTAGAGAATCAACTAGACAGTCATACTCAATCTAGATAGAAAGTATCTCAAGGATTTATTATCTCAATCTCTCGATTTGATCTTTACTCAAGCAAATAGAAATATGCGAGTCTTTATCAAAGAAAGATAACTTGGACGGTACAAAACACCAATGTCCAAGGATCAATCAACAACCAAAGGTTGGATTAGAGAAGTTAATGATCACGAACGCACAACCTGTATTATTTCAATTATATAAAATATAATGCGGAAAAGAAATAACACAGACACCAGAAATGTTGTTAACGAGGAAACCGCAAATGCAGAAAAACCCCGGGACCTAGTCCAGATTGAATACACACTGTATTAAGCCGCTAAAGACACTAGCCTACTACAAACTAACTTCGTACTTGACTATAGTTGAACCCCAATCAGTCTCCCACTGATCCAAGGTACAGTTGTACTCCTACGCCTCTGATCCCAGCAGGATACTGCGCACTTGATTCCCTTAGCTGATCTCACCCACAACCAAGAGTTGTTGTAACCCAAAATCACAGACTTGGTAATAAACTGATCTGTCTCACACAGAAAAGTCTATAATAGGATAAATTTGTCTCCCACAGATAAACCCTAGGTTTTGTTCCGTCTTTAGATATAAAATCAAGGTAACAAGAACAAATTGATAATCCGGTCTTATATTCCCGAAGATTAACCTAGATTAATCAATCGCCTCTCTACAATCCTTCCTGACTACACAAGCGGATTGTCGAGGAATCACAAATAGTGAGACGAAGATGTTTGTGACTTCTTTATCTTTCCTATTGGAGAACTCTCATGATCTCAAGCCAATCAATCGATGGTACTCGTACGATAGAAGATGAAAGATCATATCACATAACTACGATAAAGTAGTATCGGTCTGGCTTCACAATCCCAATGAAGTCTTTAAGTCGTTAACCCGATTTTAGAGAAGAAAATCAAAGGTTAATGGAGATCGACTCTAGCGGGCGCACTAGTAGCACACAGACGTGTGGGGATTATTTTTGCACAATGCTAGATGTCTCCTTTATATAACCTTCAAATCAGGGTTTTTCCTTAGTTACAAAGCAATCCATATTCACCGTTAGATGAAAACCTGATTTAGATTCAAGATAATATTTCTCAACCGTTAGATCAAAAACTTAGCTTGTCACACACACTTGGGTAGACGTTTACTGGGTTCGTGAAAACCATGCCCAAACGTGTACGTTTATGTTGGTTCAACATAGTAACCCAAAAGGTTAACCATATGATCATTTCATATTAACCTTGTTCTTCTTCACCATGACTAGTTCAATTGACTCAAATGAACTAGTTAAATAGTTGTTCAATTGCTATGAGATCTTATGTAACTACACAAGATACAATTGAAACAAAGATGATTCGATTTGACTGAATCGGCTCATGAACATTATAGCCACGGTTTGCGTAAAGCATTCCTTAGTAATTTAATGTTTCATGTTCAGAGCACATCTTTAGAAAATAACCTCTTAAGTTCACAAACAAGTTCGCGGACTTAAGTTAATCGGTTGAGTTTTCCAAACTCAGCAGAAATTCTCGGGATGAGAACTTCCGCCACTTCGTGGACTGGGTTCGCGGACTTAGCACACAAACGAGTTTTGGAAAATCCTAGCAGAAATTCTCGGTCGAGAACTTCCGACAGTTCGCGGACTGAGTCTGCGAACTAGGTTCGCGGACTTGGCAAGCCAATTCGAAAATCCTCCTGATTTCTCTTGATCAACAAAGTTCGAAAACTTCAGTTCAAGGAATATATGGTTATCTAATCTAAACTGTCATTTCAATCATTGAGACATTCTCAGAGGACGCTATGTAGCCGTTATTCACAGACTGATCCACGTCAGAGAAATTCTCAAAGTGATTGAAACTTTTCGTGACTTTCGTCACTAGGTGAAGATAAACTTGATCAAAGCGAAATGCTTTACCAACACACGATTTCGAGATAAAAGATAAGCAATGAATGCTCAACTCGAAATGTCAAATGCGTATTATCTAGTCTATATAGCATACGACTTTTGTCTCATAAGAAGTAGGAGATAGAAGAGATAGACTTTTGAGTAATAGATAAGTTCAAGTCTCGACATACCTTTTTGTTGATGAAGTTCCGCGGTTCCTTGTATAGATCTTCGTCGTTGTATGATGAATCGCCATGAAGTCCTTGAGCTCAATTACACTTTTCTATCCTAGTCCGAGACTTAGCTATGTAGGCTAAACATCAAGACTTATAGTTTTGATCACTAACATTGACAAACATGCTTGAGATAGCAACGCATGCGAGGTTGACCGAGCTATGCTCTAAAAATATCCCCTTTTGTCAATTTTAGTGACAAAACTATTAATACATATGGAATACAAAAAAGATAAACTTTAGTGGCTCCTATTCCATAATCTAATCTTCAACGTTCCCTGAAATCTTCGTCCTACCAAGTACTCCAATGATACCAAAGGTTGTAAGTTTAGCACCATCGTTGTTGAAGATCCGTAGCTATAACAGTGAGAGAAATCGAGATTCTCGATCATTATTATACAGTGTCATAGTATTATTATATAACATCAAAGTCCAATTGTATCACGACTTTAACAATAATACTATGGTGATATGTATCACTCCCCCTTAGTTAATACTCCATCTCGATCATGGAAACTACTCCCTCTTACACAATGATCCGAAAACCATATGTATTTGTAGTGTGAACTATAATATTTCTCCCCCTTTTTGTCAATAAAATTGGCAAAGGTACAAGAATGGGATCATAATGAAATTTCCACAAGAGACATTTCATGACCAAAAGAAAAATACGTACCAACTTAATTTAGATGCAATCTAATAGCCGAAGCTAACTGCATTCATCAAGGAGTTTTAAGATACAAGATAACCCATATAAAATTCCACAATCTCACTCCCCGCAAGATATTACCATTAAGCACGAGTTCAAAAGAACTCTCCCCCATTTGATGTCATTCCCGAGAGAACAACAAGAGCGACCTTAATTCTGAAAGAAAAGAAGGGTTTTGAAATACTAAAGAGATACTAAAAAGATAACAACAACAATCAAACAAAAACTGAACTGGAAAGTATCTACTGGGGTTTCAGACTCAATTTCCCAATAGATAAGGATAAGCATAGGGTCAAGAGTCAATGAAACGTTTTAATGAACCAAAAAAAACACCAATAGACTTCCGCAAGTGTTGAAAAGTTGCAATGTCTAAGGGTTTGGTGAGAATATCAGCCAATTGTTGTTCGGAAGGCACAAATTCCATACTGATGATACCATTTTCATAAAGATCACGAATAAAATGGTACCTTATGTCGATGTGCTTTGTTCTTGAGTGCTCAACATGATTCTCAGTAATTCGAATCGCACTGGAGTTATCACAAAAGATTTTCATTATCCCAGTATCAATTCCATAATCAGCAAGCATCTGTTTCATTCATAGGAGTTGAGTACAACATGATCCGGCAGCAATATATTCTGCTTCACATGTAGACAGGGATTGAGAATTTTGCTTCTTGCTATGCCATGCTACAAGATTGATACCTACATAGTAGAAGCCCCCTGATGTACTTTTTCTGTCTCCTACACAACCTGCCCAATCAGCATCAGAATAAACAGAAAGATCAGCATTAGTATCAAAAGTATACGAGAGACCATACCCAGCAGTGTGATTTATATATCGTATGATTCTCTTTGCAGCTGCAAGATGAGATTCTTTTGGGTCCGCCTGAAACCTGGCACAACAACCAACACTGAAAGAAATATCAGGTCTAGTAGTTGTAAGATACAAAAGGCTACCTATAATGGATCGATATAATTTTTGATCCACTTTTGCTCCTTTCTCATCCCTGTGCAATTTACCAGTAGTAGGCATAGGAGTCAGTTTAGGAGATGACTTATCCAAACCAAATCTTGACAAAATATTACGTGCGTACTTCTCTTGGGATAAGTAAATACCCTCCTTATGTTGTTGAATCTGTAATCCTAAGAAAAATTTTAACTCACCAACATTGCTAATTTCGAATTCTTTAGCAAGAGAGACTTGAAAGTTTTTTGCAAATTTTTCAGAGGTTGATCCATAGATGATATCATCTACATAGATTTGAGCAATGACAACATCTTTCTCACTCCATTTTGTAACAATGTTTTATCAGCTCCTCCTCTTGAAAAAAATTTCTAATAAGAGAGGTAGTGAGTTTCTCAAACCAGGCTCTTGGTGCTTGTTTCAATCCATATAATGCCTTTTTGAGCTTCATCACATGATCAGGGAAATCAAGGTTTTCGAACCCTTTAGGTTGAGCAACATAGACTTCCTCTTTTAAAATTTCATTCAGAAATGATGATTTTATGTCCATCTGAAACAACTTAATCTTTGAGAAAGCAGGCATGGTCCAATAAAAGTCGAATGGACTCAAGACGTGCCACCTGAGCAAAGGTTTCGTCAAAATTGATTCCTTCAATCTGTGAATATCCTTGAGCGACAAGTCTAGCTTTATTTCTGATAATTGTGCCATAATCATCAGACTTGTTCTTGAATATCCATTTGGTACCAACAATATTGACATTTGGAGGACAGGGTACACGTTCCCAGACATCTTGTCTTTCAAATTGATTTAACTCTTCATTCATTGCATTCACCCAAAAGGGATCTTTCAGAGCTTCATCAATATTCCTTGGTTCCACCTGCGAAAGATAACAACCAAAATTGTATATATTTTGAAGTTGGCCTCTTGTTTTGACTGTAGAATCCCTCCCCCCAATAATGTTGTTGGGGTCATGATTCCTTTGAACCCAAAGATGTCGTGGAGGAACACGTACTTGTTCGTAAGGAATGGCTTGATCAGTGCTCTTCTCCTCGTCACTAGAAATGTCAGGATCAGTAACAGTTGGGATAACTTCAACTGATTCTGGAATTTCTTTGACTTTCTCAATTGTCTCTGTTGGAGGCAATTCAGCAGGAGGATTATTTTGACGAAAGTTACTAATATCATCGATGATAACAATAGCAGATTCCATCATGACTTGAGTTCTGAGATTAAAAACTCGAAAACCACAACTATCAGAAGCGTAGCCAAGAAAGATTCCTTCGTCACTTTTGATGTCGAATTTTCCTTTCTGTTCTCGATCTTTCAGAATATAGCACTTACTTCCAAAAACCCTGAGATAGTGTAGATTGGCTTTTCTTCCATACCATAACTCATAAGGAGTGTTAAGGGTTTTAGACCGCAAGTACACACGGTTGATCAAGTAGCATGCTGTAAAGACAGCTTCTCCCCAAAATCTTAAAGGTAAGTTTTTGTTGTGGAGTATTACCCTGGCCATTTCCTGAATGTTCCTATTCTTTCTTTCAGCAACTCCATTAGCTTGAGGAGTAATTGGTGGTGCGTATTGTTGAATGATCCCCAGTTCGTCACAGAATTCGAATACCTTGGTGTCTTTGAATTCAGTGCCACGATCGCTCCTAATTTTATTTAGTTTGCGACCTTGTTCGTTCTGGATCCTTTTAACAATAATCTTGAATTCACTCAGAGTTTCATTCTTATGAGATAGGAATGCAACCCAAGTGAATCTGGTGTAATCATCTACCATCACTAAAGCATACTTCTTACCGGTAACAGTGGGTTGTTGAATTGGTCCGAAGAGATCCATATGAATTAAATAAAGTGGAGCTTTAGTGAGAATATATCGTGATGATTTGTGGTGAACTTTCGTTTGATTACCCTTTTGACAGGCACCACATACATCTTCAATCTTTGAATTGATTTTGGGAATGCCTCTAACAATTTCTTTGTTAATGATCTTAGTTAGAAGACGATAATTGATGTGACCAAAACGCTCATGCCAAAGATGTGTAGATTCCACCTTAGTCAAATTGCAGCGGTTGATAAACTGAGTATCAAGAAGATAACAGTTGTTTTTACCACGAGTTCCTTGAAAGATTACCTTCCCGGATTTGTCAACAATGTCACATCCATTCGCATTGAAGACAACTCGATGGCCTTTTTCGCAAATTTGACTAATAGAAAGAAAAGATTAGCAGTCATACCTTTAACGTATACCACATCATGGATTTCTGGAACACTGTGTAGCTTGATCTTTCCCTTTTTGCTAATGTAGCAACAACTTCCATCTCTGAATGTTTCGTAGTCAACCGATGATACAAACCAAGTGAGATCTCTTGTCATATGCCGACTACATCCACTATCAAGAAACCATTGAAAGGAGATGTAGATCTTAAAGCAAAGGTACCCATACTACTAGTACTTCTCGATTTAGAGTTTCCTGGTAGAGTTGTATGAACTTTTAGAGAGTCATACAGTTGTTTAGATTTCTTACAAAGATTACTTGCAACATTAAGACTCTTTTGAAAGGACATACAAACTTGTTGTATATGATCGGATGGACCACAACATGAGCCTATGCTTTGAAGATTGTCTGACTGGTTCCTTGTCATATTAGTTTTCTCAACATCCTGTCGTTGATTACTATCTGACTTATGACTTTTCATGAGAGAGGAACAACTGAGACTTTTCAACCTTTCAAGGGAAGTATTTCCGGATATCAAATCCTTAAGAATCGCAATTTTGTTAACGAGGAAACCACAAATGCAAAAAAAAAACCCAAGACCTACTCCAGATTGAATACACACTGTATTAAGCCGCTACAGTCACTAGCCTACTGCAAACTAACTTCGGACTGGACTATAGTTGAACCCCAATCAGTCTCCCACCGATCCAAGGTACATTTGTACTCCTACGCCTCTGATCCCAGAAGGATACTGTGCACTTGATTCCCTTAGCTGATCTCACCCACAACCAAGAGTTGTTGTGACCCAAAATCACAAACTTGATAATAAACTGATCTGTCTCACACAGAAAAGTATATAAAAGGATAAATCTGTCTCCCACAGATAAACCCTAGGTTTTGTTCCGTCTTTAGATATAAAATCAAGGTAACATGAACCAATTGATAATCCGGTCTTATATTTCCGAAGAACAACCTAGATTAATCAATCACCTCTCTACAATCCTTCCTGATTACACAAGCGGATTGTCGAGGAATCACAAACAGTAAGACGGAAATGTTTGTGACTTCTTCTTTATCTTGCCTATCAGAGAACTCTCACGATCTCAATCCAATCAATCGATTGTACTCGTACGATAGAAGATCCAAGATCAGATCACACAACTACGATAAAGTAGTATCGGTCTGGCTTCACAATCCCAATGAAGTCTTTAAGTCGTTAACCTGATTTTAGAGAAGAAAATCAAAGGTTAATGGATATCGACTCTAGCGGGCGCACTAGTAGCACACAGACATGTGAGGATTAGTTTTGTATAATGCTAGATGTCTTCTTTATATAACCTTCAAATCAGGGTTTTGCCTTAGTTACAAAGCAATCCATATTCACCGTTAGATGAAAACCTGATTTAGATTCAAGCTAATATTTATCAACCGTTAGATCGAAAACTTAGCTTGACACGCACACTTGGGTAAACATTTACTGGGTTCGTGAAAACCATGCCCAAACGTGTACGTGTATGTTGGTTCAACATAGTAACCCAAAAGGTTAACCATATGAGCATTTCATATTAACCTTGTTCTTCTTCACCATAACTAGTTCAATTGACTCAAATGAACTAGTTAAAGAGTTGTTCAATTTCTATGAGATCTTACGTAACTACATGATGTAGTTTTTAAGTGGTAGTAAAGTTCGTTCAACTCGGATTATGTAGACTCGATTTTAGACTCAAATTAAAATAGAAAACTTAAAAAGAAATTGTATTCAAGTTTATAAAAAGCACTGAGACTTTGGATTCCACCAATCTCCAATTTTTATGTGATTTAATCTAGTCAATATTTATGCAACTCTTTACGTTTAAAGTGATTCTAATATTTTCGCCTAGACAAGTAGATTCTCAAAACAATAGTTGTAAATCGAAAGCATGGACCATCAAAAGATTTAACCTAAGCATGACCCATCAATTGAGAACACAACCACTTAATCAGAATCATATATTCGATTTCTGTTCAGTGCAAATAATCATAAAAGAATTACGAAAATTAAATTAAATAGAATTTACCACATAATAATTGTAAAAATGGCTTCCTCCGTCGCCTCAGCAATGTGGTTTAGCTCCTCATATTAATCACTTACTAAAAATATTTTTTTATGGTTCAAAAGTTGATTAAAAGATGAAAAACTATAACTCTGAATGTTTGCAACGGTGTATTGGAGTCGCAAAACGAATGACTGACTGTGACAAAGAAGTTACTGTAGCAGAGTTACAAATTTGAGACGTTGTTCTTATTTGCAACAGATGTTCTTCAGCAGCAGAAGCAAAAATACGGGTTTCCTGCAACTTGATCAATTCGCCTCTGTAGTGTTACAAACTCCTCTGTGACTGCTCCAATAACTTCTCAAACTCCCGATCCTCTTCTGGGACTCGTAGCAACTCCTTATATACACAAAAACCTAATCGAATCCGAGTATATCTCGGATTATTCTTTTCTGCCAAGTTACGGATAATGGATTTTTCCTGTATTCTCGGGGTTTCTTTTGTGTCCTGATGTGTTTAGAACTATTCTATGATGTCCAAGGAATCATCCTAGCCATTGGTACACTTCTAATACCTCACGTAATCTCTTCCTCCAATCAACAGAACCCGTGAAGCCCTATTTTTCTTATTTTGATTAAAACTCGATTTCCAGCCAATTTGGGTACAAACCAATGATCATACTAGGCCTGTTTGGGTCCAAGGAAGATACCCACCAAGTTTCAGCGATTGAATCGCCCTAGAACTCGATCAAATCTTCTCCCAAAATTCAACAGATGTGATGAACACTCCCGCCAATTTCAAAATTCAAAAGGTGAAGGTGACCTCCCCCTTATCCAGTTCCGGTGTCCCTTTAGCACATTCCCGAAATGGGTTACCCCTTATCCATAGTGAGAGTCTGAATAACACTTGCCCCTTGGGTGCGTTTAGTAATTTTTCTGGGATGTTTTCAACACTTTTCTCGGGGTTCCTCCGGGGTATTTCTGGGATGTCACTAGTACGTCTGCTACGGAGGTTCAAATGCGACGTTTTGAGCCAATTTCGCCGCAATGCTTATTTCTCCAAAAACACCTACAAAGAGATAAAATACCAAAATAAATACAAGAATGAGAACTATCAATATATAGAATCGAGACATATTAGACACAAAAATGTGTCTATCAAATACCCCCAAACTTATTATTTGCTAGTCCTCGAGCAAAACTAAAATAGAAAACAAAATCCTAACTCACTGTCGCAGGCATCGTCGATTGCATTTAGCGTATGCAATAAGCCTTTAAACCCCTAAGTGTCCCTAGTGGCCGAGTTATAGTCTCGGGAGGGCTTACAAGAGATATACCCACAAAACCTTTACTCCAGACCCTAGCTATCTACGCAGAACCTTGGAAGGCACTAAAGAATCTCCTTGGTTGGCATACTTATTGACTATAAGAGGAAGTACCCTGATGCGAAATTCCAATTGTTGTACACGAGTTTGCACTCAAGCATACTAAAATTCATATATAAGTGACAGAGCTCTACTCTGATAGTCGCACTACGGACATCAATATCCGGAGTCAAAACTAATCACATGGATAGATCAAGAAGATGGATATAGAAAAACATAAATGGTTTTGATGTTTACTAAGTGAACGGCGTTTCCCATATCTGTCTGAAGGCCTCTGCCAAAATGAACCTATCCTTATGGATTGAGATACTATTCTGACTAATATCAAAACACTGGTATATACAAGGGTACCAGTGGTCGATAACCTAACTCTAGGTCAACACAACTGGCATATACAAGGGTACCAGTGGTCGACTTTATTGAATTTATTCCTTTTGGTCAAATGGTCTGGTCTCAATTTCTTTTCTTTTTTTTTTTTAACTTTTTTTTTTTTTAACTTTTTTTTTTCATGGTATCTCAATCACTCTAATTCACCCTAGCATTGGTAACAACTTGAATCGTGAGCCCCACCAAATCACTTAGAAACATATTTAAAAATAAAAATAAAAACAGAAGTGAAAAGGACTCAACGAGATATGGCGAAACTACCATGTTATTTCTAACACCTGAGCTCTGTGCTTTTATGAATAGACTCTTTAGATGTTTCCATCTAATCAGATTGGTTCCTCAACTCCTATAACCAAAATGCTTCCATCCACTTAGATTGGTTAGTGCCATCCTTAATAGGCATAAATTTCTGGGTTCTGGAGTTTATTTATTGCAACTAAAAAGTTTCTCCCATACCCCCAAACTTAAATCTAACATTGTCCTCAATGTTCTAAAGATAAAATTAAAAGCATGAACAAGGAGAAACTGTTACCATTTGAAGCAAAATAGATAAGGAAAGATATTACCGTGTTGCATGAGATTGGGTTACCTCCCAAGAAGTGCTAAGTTTAACGTCTTCAGCCAGACATAAGAAAGGATTAATCACCTCGTATCATAAAGTAATAGCCGAAATATCTGTGGGTCATCAAAACCAAATAGAGCTATCACAAGTAAAAGGAATCTGCAACATGCCAAGAAAATTAACAAATAAAGCGCACCCTTGTCTAGTTTCCTGTTTAAGACAACTACATCTAGATGTGGTTCAGGTTCAGGCTCTATGAAAGGGTCTAGATAAAATATTTTCGTGCTCTGGAATTCCTCAAAGCTAAGGTCCGGTTCAGGTATTAGAGTCTGGAAAAACTCCAGTAAAAACTTAGAAGCACATAATAATAACCTGAATAATTGTGGATCCTTAAAGTCAATCAGTTTTGACTCACACAGCTGACCACAATGAGAGTGGTGGTCTTCCTTAACAAATGTGTCGACCCTAATCTCCTAAAGTAATTAGGTTTAGTCTCAAAACTTAATAATTGACACATATGAAACTTATACGTTCCCACAACTAGTCGAAAAATGTTTGGTGGGAAAACAAAGTCAATCTGAATATCATAGCCTGGGTAAACCACATCAACCAGAGGATGGGTTTCTAACAACTGAACTTACTTATGGACATAACTAGGTTCAGGAAAACGTGTATGAAGATAATCTTGTAAAATGGTTGAGGCACATATGTCAAGTCCCAAGTGAGGGACCTTTATAATAGTTAAAGCACATGGAGAATGATAATCACCCCCAAACTTAGAGTTTTCAGTGTTTCTAGAAAGACTAGTCACAACTTCCCTAATTTCAAGGTCATAAGATTCCTGAAAATGGTCAAGTGATTTTTCTAAGTCAGGTTCATCCTCACTCATCTCTACGAGTTCACTTTCTTTGTCTAAGACTAATGTTTCTAAATCGCTAGACTCTAAAACAATATTCTCAGAAGAAACTCGTTCCTCTAAACCATTATTAGCTTCGTAATCAAAAGGAAATACTACATCGTCTAAAACGGAGGTATCTCTATTCAAATCCTCATCCTTTTGAATAGGTGGATAATTATTAAAATTATTTGGATTTGAACTAGAAACATTATCATTATTAAGCTCAATTGGAGTAACAAATTCCTGATCACTATGCCTACTTATTTCAAATTCTTCATCAACACTATCCTCATCATAATCATCATTATAATAACATGAAAATGTTTGAACCTCATCTAAACAAGTAGTGTTACCAATTTTATCCTCGTCATCTTGATTATGTGAATAACTATCTTCATTTTCAAAGGTACTATTGGAAACACTGTATTGGAAATTAAGAGCAGTTATGTTCTGGGCCTCTAACAAAATATTTTGAGTCGACTCACATGACTTCCTGATTGAATCTAAGAAAGAAAGTTCACTCGTTGCATTGCTTTCGTCCATAACTAAGTTATTCATTTCTGCTAACTTATGTGTCGACTCAGCTAACTTACGTGTTGACTCTAGTAGAGAGGAATTTTGCTCGTATGACCGGTTGGCGTGTGGATAGTAATTGGGCTCACCATGGTATGGACCATAACCTTCAAAAGGCTGATGTTCCCAACCATTATTCACACTATGGTCAAAGTAGTAACGTCCATTTTGAAACTCAGTCTGATATTCGTTGTATTGGCTATTGTAATACCAGTTCGACATTCTATTGCAGGGGTGTGAGTTGTCACACAAAATAAAACCCACTGACAGCGGATTCGTGGGTGGATCAAGTCTTACCTCCCGTACCAGACGGGCGATGAACCGTTGAAGTCGACTCAGGCCACCGACTCCGATGTCAATGTACGAACCCGAGGGGCCGAGACAGTATCGTAACTGTCGTCCTTCCCTGCAAACAATTGATATTTAATTTTGACCCTTCCTTAGGGTTTAAAAATAATGTCCAAGAATGTCCAAAAAGTCCAAAAATAAAAATGTCCAAAAAGGAAAAGAAAAATTACAAAAATAACACCCTATTTACAGTTTCTAAAAATAAAACAAAATAACTATATACAAAATCTTCTTCTTCACTCCTTTTGGATTCCTCTTTTTTTCCCTTCTTTGGCGATGCTTTCCTTTTATAACACTTTTTCTTCCCTTGTAGCTTCGCCCCAAATCTGAAAAGAATCGAAAAATACCAAAACGCGTAAAAAAGAACAAAAAATAATAAAAATAAAAAGAAACCTAAAACAAATCTAAATACAAGTCCGCGTTGGCGGCGCCAAAAATTGATGTAGTTTTTAAGTGGTAGTAAAGTTCGTTCAACTCGGATTATGTAGACTCGATTTTAGACTCAAATTAAAATAGAAAACTTAAAAAGAAATTGTATTCAAGTTTATAAAAAGCACTGAGACTTTGGATTCCACCAATCTCCAATTTTTATGTGATTTAATCTAGTCAATATTTATGCAACTCTTTACGTTTAAAGTGATTCTAATATTTTCGCCTAGACAAGTAGATTCTCAAAACAATAGTTGTAAATCGAAAGCATGGACCATCAAAAGATTTAACCTAAGCATGACCCATCAATTGAAAACACAACCACTTAATCAGAATCATATATTCGATTTCTGTTCAGTGCAAATAATCATAAAAGAATTACGAAAATTAAATTAAATAGAATTTACCACATAATAATTGTAAAAATGGCTTCCTCCGTCGCCTCAGCAATGTGGTTTAGCTCCTCATATTAATCACTTACTAAAAATATTTTTTTATGGTTCAAAAGTTGATTAAAAGATGAAAAACTATAACTCTGAATGTTTGCAACGGTGTATTGGAGTCGCAAAACGAATGACTGACTGTGACAAAGAAGTTACTGTAGCAGAGTTACAAATTTGAGACGTTGTTCTTATTTGCAACAGATGTTCTTCAGCAGCAGAAGCAAAAATACGGGTTTCCTGCAACTTGATCAATTCGCCTCTGTAGTGTTACAAACTCCTCTGCGACTCCTCCAATAACTTCTCAAACTCCCGATCCTCTTCTGGGACTCGTAGAAACTCCTTATATACACAAAAACCTAATCGAATCCGAGTATATCTCGGATTATTCTTTTCTGCCAAGTTACGGATAATGGATTTTTCCTGTATTCTCGCGGTTTCTTTTGTGTCCTGATGTGTTTAGAACTATTCGATGATGTCCAAGGAATCATCCTAGCCATTGGTACACTTCTAATACCTCACGTAATCTCTTCCTCCAATCAACAGAACCCGTGAATCCCTATTTTTCTTGTTTTGATTAAAACTCGATTTCCAGCCAATTTGGGTACAAACCAATGATCATACTAGGCCTGTTTGGGTCCAAGGAAGATACCCACCAAGTTTCAGCGATTGAATCGCCCTAGAACTCGATCAAATCTTCTCCCAAAATTCAACATATGTGATGAACACTCCCGCCAATTTCAAAATTCAAAAGGTGAAGGTGACCTCCCCCTTATCCAGTTCCGGTGTCCCTTTAGCACATTCCCGAAATGGGTTACCCCTTATCCATAGTGAGAGTCCGAATAACACTTGCCCCTTGGGTGCGTTTAGTAATTTTTCTGGGATGTTTTCAACACTTTTCTCGGGGTTCCTCTGGGGTATTTCTGGGATGTCACTGGTACTTCTGCTACGGAGGTTCAAATGCCACGTTTTGAGCCAATTTCGCCGCAAAAGCTTATTTCTCCAAAAACACCTACAAAGAGATAAAATACCAAAATAAATACAAGAATGAGAACTACCAATATATAGAATCGAGACAAATTAGACACAAAAATGTGTCTATCACTACACAAGACACAATTGAAACAAAGATGATTCGATTCGATTGAATCGGCTCATGAACATTATAGCCACGGTTTTCATAAAGCATTCCTTAGTAATTTAATGTTTCATGTTCAGAGCACATCTTTAGATCATAACCTCTTAAGTTCAAAAACAAGTTCGTGGACTTAAGTTAATCGGTTGAGTTTTCCAAACTTAGCAGAAATTCTCGGGATGAGAATTTCCTCCAGTTCGCAGACTTAGCACACAAACGAGTTTTGGAAAATCCCAGCAGAAATTCTCGGTCGAGAACTTCCGACAGTTCGCGGACTGAGTCTGCGAACTAGGTTCGCGGACTTGGTAAGCTAATTCCACAATCCTCCCGATTTTTCTTGATCAACAAAGTTCGAAAACTTCAGTTCAAGGAATACATGGTTATGTAATCTAAACTCTCATTTCAATCATTGAGACATTCTCAGAGGACGCTATGTAGCCGTTATTCACAGATCGATTCACGTCAGAGCAATTCTCAAAGTGATTGAAACTTTTCATGACTTTCGTCACTAGGTGAAGATAAACTTGATCAAAGCGAAACGCTTTACCAACACACGATTTCGAGATAAAAGATAAGCAATGAATGCTCAGCTCGAAATGGCAAATGTGTATGATCTAGTCTATATAGCATACGACTTTTGTCTCATAAGAAGTAGGAGATAGAAGAGATAGACTTTTGAGTGATAGATAAGTTCAAGTCTCCACATACCTTTTTGTTGATGAAGTTCCACGGTTCCTTGTATAGATCTTCGTCGTTGTATGATGAATCGCCATGAAGTCCTTGAGCTCAACTACACTTTTCTATCCTAGTCCGAGACTTAGCTATGTAGGATAGACATCAAGACTTATAGTTTTGATCACTAACATTGACAAACATGCTTGAGATAGCAACGCATGCGAGGTTGACCGAGCTATGCTCTAACAGCTATGTCCAACATTTTCATCTTCATCTTCATGTTTTTAGATTTATTGGTTTAAATTCTAAAGTTGTTTGGAAGGTGATTTTTGCAGTATTAATCCTTATGGTTTTATATATTGCAATATTGTTATGGGATATGTGTATTTGCGTCCGTGAACTATGATTGTCCCATACCTTGTCAAAAGTAAAGTCTTTCGTATGTCGATATGCATGTATTGATAAAAGAATGAATAGACTTTTTAAAATACAAAAGTTAATCCTATTATGTCATTTGTTGATGAAAGATAGGTTAAAATCTTTTGTTTGAAAGGATTATGTCTATTGAATATCGTTATGCGAATAGTGATGGAAAATAGAATGAATCCTTGTGTATTCCGCAGTATTGATCTTCCCTGATCCATATTTTATGTATTATTGTGAGGCTCCGTAAAGTGTCTTATGTTGAGCACTAAAACGGCCAAGTTGATTATTTTTATGATTAGCTTAGTTGTTGTTCCGCAAGATACTTTATGTCGAGCATATTCAACTAAATTAGTCATATTGTTTGGTTATTTAGTTGTTGCTCCATAAGTTTTCTTATGATGAGCATGACCAATTAAATTGATTACTTTTGTGATTAGTTTGGTTGTGTATTTCGATTAGATTAATTATGGGTTCTCTTGTGATTAATCTAATTGTATTTTTTTGAGTCTCCATAAGTTCACTTATGTTGAGCATTTTCGATTGAATTAATCATGGGTTCTCTTGTGGTTAATTTAATTGAGTATTTTGGATTCAAATTCATACTTGTATGAGATTTTCTATGTCCAAAGAAATCCTTCTTTTCTTTCGAAATTAAGGTCGCTCTTGTTGTTCTTTCGGGAATGACATTTTATGGGGGAGAGTTCTTAATTGAACTTGTGGTTAATCGCCGAATATTTGTGGGGAGTGCGGCTGTGGAATATTATAGGGGTTATCTTGTATCTTTATAAACTCCTTGATGAATGCATTTAGCTTCGGCTATATGATTGCATCTAAATAAGATGGTATGTGTTTCTTTCTTTTGGTCATGAAATGTCTCTTTCGGAAATTTCATTAGGATCCCGTTCTTGTACCTTTGACAATTTTATTGACAAAAAGGGGTTGAATTAATATGTAGTTCACACTACAAATACATATGGATTTCGGATCATTATGTAAGGGGGAGTGGTTTCCATGTGAGATGGAGTATTGACTAAGGGGGAGTGATACATATCACCATAGTATTGTTGTTGAAGTTGTGATACAATTGAACTTTGACGTTGTGTAATGATACTATTACATTGTATAACAATGATTGAGAACTCTTGTTTTCTCATTGTAATAGCTACGGATTTTCAACAACGATGATGCTGAACTTACAACCTTTGGGATCATTGGAGTACTTGGAAGTGACGAAGATTTCGAGTAATGTTGAAGATTAGACATGTGGAATAGGAGCTACAAAAGTTAATTTATTTATTTTTTGTATTCCATATGTATTGATAGTTTTGTCACTAAAATTGACAAAGGGGGAAATTGTTAGAGCATTGATCGGTCGAACTCGCATCCGTTGTTATCTCAAGCACGTTTGTCAATGTTAGTGATCAAAACTATAAGTCTTGATTTCTAGTCTACTATAGCTAAGGTCTCGGACTAGGATAGAAAGTGTAGTTGAGCTCAAGAACTCCATGGCAATCATCATACAAGACGAATGACTACTCAAGGAACCAGTGGATCTTCATCGACTAAAAGGTATGTGGAGACTTGAACTTATCTATCACTCAAAAGTCTATTTATCTCCTATATTGAGACAAATGTCGTTTTTCTATATAGACTTAGATTATACACATTTGCTTTCGAGCCGAGTTTATCTCGCCTATCCATTTCTCGAAATATGTGTTGGTAAGCTTTCGATTTATCTAAGTTCATCTATACCTAGTGACGAAAGTCATGACAAGTTTCAATCACTTTGAAAATTGCTTACTTTGACGAAAAATAGTTTGTGAATAACAACTATAGAATATCAACGTCCTCTAAGAATGTTTCAATGATTGAAATGAGAGTTTAGATTATATAACCATTGGAGGATATAAGCATTGTTGTGGAAACACATATATGTATAAGTCCTTATTCCTTGAACCGAAGTTTGCGAACTTTCTTGATCAAGAGATTCGGAATGGTGGCGTGAGCCAAGTTCACGAACTGGCGGAAGTTCTCATCCCGAGAAATTCTGTTGGAGTTTTTGAACTCCGTCCGGGAACTTAAGTCCGCGAACCCAGTCCGCGAACTTGAGTAGGTTATATCTAAAAACGATGTTTGTGAACTTATTCTTATATAAACTAAGGAATGCAAATTGCAAACCGTGGCTGTATAGTTCATGAACCGATTCGAGTGAATCAAATCGTTTTTGCTTTAATTGTGTCTTGTGTAGTTACATAAGATTTCCTTTCAATTGAACAACTCTCTAACTAGTTCATTTGAGTCACTTGTACTAGTTATGGTGAAGAAGAATATGGTTGATATGAAAGTGATCATATGGCTAACCATTTGGTTGACTATTGTTGAACCAACAAATGTACAAGTTTGGGTACGGTTACACAAGCCTAGAAACGTGCATTTCATTTGTGTGTAACAAGCTAGTTTTCGATCTAACGGTTGAAAGATATTAGCTTGAATCTAATCAGGTTTTCATCTAACGGTGAATATTTAATGTTTTTTTACCAAGGTAACATTGATTGCAAACCCTGATTTGAAGACTATATAAGGGAGAACTCTAGCAACTGGGAAACCTAATCCCCACACCTCATGTGTGATACTAGTTGCGGCTATAGTCGATTCTCCTTTAACCTTTGGTTTCTTCTTCTAAACCAGGTTAACGAATTAAAGACTTCATTGGGATTGTGAATCCAGACCGATACTACTTTCTTGTAGTTGTGTGATCTGATCTTGTTGTTTCTATTGTACGAGTAAAATTGTAATAATTGGCTTGAGGTTGATATATTTGATAGGCAAGATATAAAAGAAATCACAAACACTTCGGCTCATCGTTTGTGATTCCGCAATATCTTTTTCGCTGCATCGGTTAAGATTATTGTGAGGTGATTGATAATACTAGGCTGTTCTTCGGGAATATAAGTCCGGTTTATCAATTGGATCATGTTCACCTTGATTTATCAAAAGATGGAACAAAACTCGTAGGAATATTCGTGGGAGACTGATTTATCTATTACCGTAGACTTTTCCGTGTGATACAGATTTGTTTATTAAAGTCTTCGACTTTGGGTCGTAGCAACTCTTAGTTGTGGGTGAGATCAGCTAAGGGAATCAAGTACGTAGCATCCTGCTGGGATCAGAGACGTAGGAGCATAACTGTACCTTGGATCAGTGTGAGATTGATTGGGGTTCAACTACAGTCCATACCGAAGTTAATTTGGAGTAGTCTAGTGTCCGTAGCAGCTTAATACAGTGTGTATTCAATCTGGACTAGGTCCCGGGGTTTTTCTACATTTGTGGTTTCCTCGTTAACAAAATTCTGGTGTCTGTGTTATTTCTTTTCCGCATTATATTTTGTTATATAATTGAAATATCACAGGTTGTGCATTGTTCAATCAATTAGAATATCCGACCTTTTGGTTATTGATTTAAATTGATTGACACTTGGATATTGGTCTTTGGTACCATCCAAGTTATCTCTCTAGTATTTGATAAAGACTCGCAAATTTTTATTTGTTTGATTATATATCAAATCGAGAGATTGAGATATAAACTCTTTGATATACTTTTTATCTAGATTGAGTCTGATTGTATAGTTGATTCTGTAGAAAGTATATTGGAGTTTGTCCATACAGATTGCTAAGCGAAATATTGAGTGTGGTTGTTGTCGACAGAGGGAATTGTCTGACGACATCTACAATGGATTTCATGCCTGTAGAAAACCAGAATTCTCATGCACAAGGTTTCCAAAGTAATTCTTCTAGAAATCTTTAAAAGAATTGTGTCCCTCTTAATGGTGCTAATAAAAAGAAGTTTGGTAGACCTAAGTCTAGAAGGTGGAATTTTCTCAATTCTGATCCTCTGGAACCAAGATTTAATCCTCAGAAAAATCCTTCTGATGGATATTCAAAAAGGTTTATGTCTTATTTCTCTGGAATAAGAAATAACCGAAGGAAGGTAAGGGATACAAGGCTCAAACATTTAGATGGTATCTACAATTCATCTCTCAATATTCATGGTGGGATTACATCTCATTTTGCTACATAGATCTAGGTAATTTCATCCTTGTATCTAACTTGAGAGTTGCAAGGATGACACTTGTGAGATGCTCAAGTTTACTGTAGGTTACCATTTGTCTTGTGTTTGAGTTTGTTGTTTTCTTCTTTTGTGAAAGTTTAACTAATGTATCTTTTCTTTTTGCTCTGATTAAACCTTTTAGTTATTGAGCTATGAAGGTAAGAGATATATGAAAACAGAGGGTATTCCCTTATTATTGAATTTTTTTTCTGATCTATTGACATTTCATAACAGGTCCACGAACGTCCGTATCTTTCTTGGGAGTTTTAGGGTTTCCTTAACAAGGGTGTCCTTCTCTTGTTCGTAAACATATATATTTTATATTGTTTTTTCGTCCCTAATAATAAGAAAAAATGGAAAACTCATAAAGACCTCAGGAAGTGGTGAATCTTGAGATGGAAGAAGGCACTAAAGGATGCGATTCAGTTCAAGAACTTGTCTTGAAAAAGATGATTGAAAGGAAAGAGTACAACTTCTGGATTGGAGAATCTGTCAAGGATTTAATTCTTTTTCAGAATGACTCTAGGGTCGAATTTGTAAATCTTCAACTGCAAATGAATCAACTTATTGATGGTCAGACCAAAATCCTTGAAAACCAAAAGATCTTGATCAGGAATCAGAAGAAACTCATCGTGGACTGTGTCAAAGCTAGGCAGCTTGCCCGCATTGTTGATCGAAAAGTTAATGTTCTAACACATGAACATGGAGTTTCTACGGTCAAAAGAATCAAGGATATCAATGATACCTTTTATGATGGAGCTTTTCAAAGGTATGAATTTATCAAAGAAACCTTATTTCGTTTAGGAAACTTCTTATGAGAATTAATTCTTGTGTTTTAAGAAGGATAACTAGGGTTTGGAATAACTTAAATTTTTATTACACATTGCTATTACCAACGTTTTTCATCTTGCAATGTTTTTAGATTTATTTATTTAAATTCTAAAGTTTATTTGGAAGATGATTTTGCAGTATTAATCTTTATTGGTTGCATATATTGCAAATAATGTTATGGGATATGTGTGTTTACGTCCGTGAACTATGATTGTCCCATATATGTTAAAAGTTAAGTCTATTGTGTCATTATGCAAATATTGATGGAAAATAGAATGAACTTTTGATTTGCAAAGATTAAGTCTATGGTATCATTATGCAAATATTGATGTAAAACAGAAAGAATCTTTGAATATTCCGTAGTATTGATCTTTCCCTGATCCACTTCTATGTGAAAGTACTGTACGGATCCGTAAGTTCTCTTATGTTGAGCATTTGCGATTAAATTAATCATGGGATCTCTTGTGATTAGTTTAATTGAGTATTCTGGATACAAATTCACGTTTCATGTAATTTGTTAATGTCCAAAGTAATCCTTCTTTTCCTGCAAAAGTAAGGTTGCTCTTGTTGTTGGGAATGACATTTTATGGTGGAGAGTTCTTAATTGAACTTGTGCTTAATAGCCAAATCTTTGTGGGGAGTGCGGCTGTGGAATATTTTAGGAGTTTTCTTGTATCTTTATAAACTCCTTGATGAATACACTAAGTTTCGACTATGTGAAATCATCGAAACAAAGTTTATATGTAATTTTTTATTCTTGAAGTATCTCTATGAGAATTTCATTATGACAAAAATGGGGAGAATTATTGTGTAGTTCATACTACAAATACATATGGTTTACGGATCATTATGTAAGGGGGGAGTGGTTTTCATTGTGAGATGAAGTATTGAATAAGGGGGAGTGATATATATCACCGTAATATTATTGTCAAAGTTGTGATACAATTGAACTTTGATGATGTGTAATAATACTATGATATTGTATAACAATAATTGAGAACAATTGTTTTCTTATTGTTATGGCTACGGATCTTCAACAACTATGATGTTGAGTTGAACACAAAGATTTCGAGTAATGTTGAAGAACCAAGGAAATCAAGCATTTGGATGAGAAGCTTCAAAGTTTATTTATTTTGTAATCCATATGTATTCATAGTTTTGTCATTAAAGTTGACAAAGGGGGAGATTGTTAGAGCACTTCTCGGTCGAACTCGCAAGTGTTGCTATCTCAAGCTTGTTTGTCAAGTTTAGTTACCAAAACTATAATTCTTAATTTCTAGTCTACTTATAGCTATGTCAAGTTTGTCAAGCTTGTGTTTGTCAAGCTTATGCTTGTTTGTCAAGTTTGAACCAACTAAGTGTACACGTTTAGGTATGGTTACCTTTATCTAAATATTGGTACATTTCATTTGTGTATAACAAGCTAAGTTCGATCTAACGGTTGAAACATATTAGCTTGAATTTAATCAGGTTTTCATCTAACGGTGAATATTGAATGCTTTGTTACCAAGGTAACATTGATTGCAAACCCTGATTTGAAGACTATATAAAGGAGAACTCTAGCAACTGGAAAACCTAATCCCCACACCTCATGTGTGAAACTAGTTGCGATTAGAGTTGATTCTCCTTTAACCTTGGATTTTTCTAAAACCATGTAGGTTAACGACTTGAAGAATTCATTGGGATTGTGAAGCCAGACCCAACTAGTTTCTCTGCAGTTGCGTGTTCTGATATTTCTTTTTTTTACTGTGATTGAGTACTATCTTCTTTAAGATTTGCTCGAGATTTATTCTCCGATAGGCAAGATTGAAAATTAGTCACAAACATCTTTGCCTTATCGTTTGTGATTCCACGCTATCTTGTTTCGTTGATCGATTAAGATTATTGTACGGTGATTTATAATACTAGGTTGTTCTTCGGGAATATAAGTCTGGTTTATCAATTGGTTCCTGTTCACCTTGATTTATCAAAATACAGAAGAAAACTCGTAGGTATATCTGTGGGAGATAGATTTATCTATTCAATAGACTTTTCTGTGTGAGACGGATTTGTTTATCAAGTCTTCGACTTTGGGTCGTAGCAACTCTTAGTTATGGGTGAGATCAGCTAAGGGAATCAAGTGCGCAGAATCCGGCATGGTTCAAGAGGCGTAAGGAATGCAATTGTACCTTGATCAGTGTGAGATTGGTTAGGGCTCAACTACATTCTAGTCTGAAGTTAACTGGTAGTAGGCTAGTATCTGTAGCGGCATAATACAGTATGGTGTTTAAATCTGGACTAGGTCATGGGGTTTCTCTGCATTTGCGGTTTCCTTGTTAACAAAACTTCTGGTGTCTGTGTTATTTCTATACCACATTATATTTGTTTATATAATTGAAATATCACAGGTTGTGTGTAAGTTCATTCAATTGTGAATCCAATATTTGGTTGTTGATTAAATTGATTGACACTTGGATATTGGTTTTTGATATCGTCCAAGTTGTTTCTTATATTAATCAGGCTCACGGATTTCTATCTGTTTTATTTGTTGATTACATTAAGAAACAAAGATATAACACTTTGATATATTTCTTGATTGAGCTCGCTTTAGTAGTTGGTGCTCTTAGAATTATATTCGAGTTAGGTCATACAGATTGCTAAGCGAAATATTGGGTGTGGTTGTTAGACCCCCACTTTTTCAGTCTCAACCAACGTGTGATGCACACACACCAAATAACTGACAGCTTAAATCAATATCTAGCCAACATTTCGCAGCACTCAACTTGGCCTGAGCCAATATACATTTGTGATTGCGCTTCACTCAACTTGGCCTCTACGAATATACATCAATGATTGCACTACATTTATCCCGGCCATGTACTTAGCTCATTTAGATGCCAACATCCTACTAAATTTATGCCAATCGAGTCTTTCCTTGATGCTTAGTTCAACTTCATACTTTAGGTGCATCACGTGTATTATTTTTACCGAGAAATGGAAAAAAATGTTGCATTTGGCAACGCCACTGTTGCATATGCATCGTCCAAGCCTTGGACAATGCTTGGGACAATGTCTAAGTCATTCCATGACTTGCATTGCATCCCTAATTTCTTCTTTGAGCTGGGATAACTATGAATCAAGGATATGCAACATTATCACATAATATTGCATGTGTTAAGTAGCATTTATTTTCTCATCTATGATACCGCTTCATCGTCGGTTTATGCAGCACTATCGGCTAGGCCACTGACTCCAGTAATGCGCCATCTTGGCGCTTCACTGTTGGGAACTCTAACAAACCTCCCCCACCCAATCCATTCAACATCCTCGCTGAATGCAACATCAGTTCAGGATCTGCTGAACTACTTGGCCTTGTACGCATCTGAGCCACTCTCAGAAATTAGCAAACTTATTTGGCCTTAATTCTTGTCAAAGCTTTCTGCCTAGTACCAAATTATATTATTATTGTCACGTTGGCCTACGCTCCAACTCCAACTAAAATCACATAGCAACACCCAAGTGCAAAGTGAAAATTCCTCTTTCCAATTGCCTGAATAATTTGCGCCTAAGTGTACGCAAGTAATGACTCTTCCCATTGATCAAAATGATCATTGCCATAATCTTTTGCCTTCACTTTCCGAGTTTAATTGCACCAAGCTACCCAACAAGACTTATACAAGACTCAACATTTTTCTTCAATCATGTTACCCTTACGCCGAAGCATGTCATGCCTTAAGGTATGCATGTTACGATGTCATACCTTCAATAAACACCTGCACACAATAACTTGAATCTCTTGTGATGAATCACGCACAGAACGGAGTCTGTTAACAATGGATTATCACAAGATCGTCTTTAGCACTAACAACAGTCTAAAGATCCCTGTCGAAACTTCGATCTAGTTTGAGTGAATCTTATATCAGAAAAGAATATTCTCAAGCATAAACAAACTAGGTGAAATCAAATTTCAACCACCGTTAGTCAATCAAATCAGTCGAAAACACAAGATAACCCGCAATTATCTAGTTTCCCACCAACGGTACTCGTGGAGCTTCTCAATCCAAAAGAAGACTTTAAACTGAGCGGCCGTAAGAGATTTCGCCTAATTAGGTTACTCTCCTATCCGAATAGGCGGCTACACCAGTAACAACAAAACCGGGGAAGTTTGCTGTCACGAAGGATTAGTTTGCTAGAAATGCAAACTTCAAGTATTTATAGACAAGGAAGTTTGGACACCAAAGAATTCCAAAACCGAAAATATTCTCAAAGATATTCAATACATTCCAAATTCGGTTTTCATAATTCCTGGAAATGCTCTGTCCAAAATAATGACCGAAAATCTCTTTGGAAAATCTCAACTAGTAAATGCACATTACTAATTCTCATTTTCCTAAAATATAATTAACAACCTTAATTAAAAGATTCTTAACTTATTTATATTTCGATCCTGGGATTTTCTTCCTGTAGCTATTAAGTAATAACTTTGAACAATAAAAGATAAACATTACTGTACGTGTTCAAAGTATGCCGACATATATATTGTGCATAGTCACACTAGATTTCCAAAATTCGGTTGACTGGGTACTAGGATCGGTTCCCCACATATATATGGTATCTAACTTATATATGTTGCACATGTCCATAGGATCGGTTCCCCTTTGCCTAAAAACGTGTTGCACATGTCCATAGGACCGGTTCCCCTTTCTGCTACGAACTTGTTGTACCTCATACAAGGATCAATTACCTTTTGTGATGTGTTTCACCTCTTCATAAGATCGGTTCTCCTTTACCCAGATTCGGTTCAACAAAATACAAACTCGTTCGTACCATCTCAGGTGATTACTTAAGATCGGTTTCACTAATAAAAGTCATACCAATACATAAGTCAGGACTTTGTGAATAGTTTTACCAAGAACACAAACAAATCGTGAGCGGTTATACTAAATCACACATATTGGATGTTCACAAGATATGCAATGAATAACAATCCCAATAACACCCGGCGATTTCCTTTTCGATTCTTAAACAAGTTTATGAACTTACTTCCTTAAAACACATGTAAAACATTGTTTCCTAGGATGAAATCCTCACCTCATACCCATACATAATCACAATAGCATTTAAACGATTATGTCGATGTCTTATCTACAAAGTTTAATGGTTAAGCAATAAACTTCATATTGTACTCCTTAATACTATGTCTATCTAGAGTGTTCATGCTTCGCAGTTTTTTTTTTAATATGCACGACTTGAAAGATACGTTAAGGAATGAAACAGTTCAAGTCAAATATCACTAACCTCAAGTGCAAGGATGATGTTGTCGTTGTAGCTTCTTACTTCTTCACTTCTTCAAGTCTTCGCAATACTTGTAATGTCTCATATCCTAATACTTTTAAGCTAACCTATACGAAGTTGAATCTAGTACATAATCAAGCGACTCTTAAAATGAGTTTTGATTCACTAAAATATGACAACCAAATTTGAAAAACCAACGCTTGGTGGTTTCAACCGAGCTATGCTATCACAGTACACGTTTAGGTACGGTTACCCATATCTAAATGAAGGCATATTTCATTTGTGTATAACAAGCTAAGTTCAATCTAACGATTGAAAGATATTAGCTTGAATCTAATCAGGTTTTTATCTAACAGTGAATATTGAATGTTTTTTTACCAAGGTAACATTGATTGCAAACCCTGATTTGAAGACTATATAAGGGAGAACTCTAGCAACTGGGAAACCTAATCCCCACACCTCATGTGTGATACTAGTTATGGCTAGAGTCGATTCTTCTTCAACCTAGGTTTTTCTAAAACCATTATTAGGTTAACGACTTGAAGACTTCATTGGGATTCTGAATCCAAACCCAACTATTTTCTCTGTAGTTGTGTGTTTTTATCTTACTTTGTTCTATCGTATTTAATACTATCTTCTCTAAGACTTTCTCGAGATTCAATCTCCGATAGGTAAGATAAAAAGTAGTCACAAGCATCTTCGTCTCATCGTTTGTGATTCCACGGTATCTTGTTTCACTACCTTACGATTAAGGATTATTGTGAGGTGATTGATATTACTAGGCTATTCTTCGGGAATATAAGTCTGGTGTATCAATTGGTTCATGTTCACCTTGATTTATCAAAAGATGGAACAAAAACTTGTAGGTATTTCTGTGGGAGACAGATTTAACTATTCAATAGACTTTTCTGTGTGAGACAGATTTGTTTATCAAGTCTTTGACTTTGGGTCGTAGCAACTCTTAGTTGTGGGTGAGATCAGCTAAGGGAATCAAGTGCGTAGAGTCTTGTTGGGATTCATAGGTGTAAGGAACGCGATTGTACCTTAATCAGTGTGAGATTGGTTAGGGATCAACTACATTCTAGTCTGAAGTTAACTTGAAGTTGGCTAGAGTCTGTAGCGGTTTAATACAGTGTGGTGTTCAAATTTGGATTAGGTCCCGGGGTTTTTCTTCCTTTGCGGTTTCCTCGTTAACAAAATTTCTGGTGTCCGTGTTATTTCTTTTCCGTATTATATTTCTATATAATTAAAATATCACAGGTTGTGCGTAGTTCAATCAATTATATAATCCAACCTTTGGTTGTTGATATAAATTGATTGACACTTGGATATTGGTCTTTGGTACCATCCAAGTTATTTCTCTTATTGATCAGGCTGATAGATTTTTATCTGTTCGATTGCATATTGATTTGAGAAATAGAGATATAACTCTTGGATGTATTTTCCTTGATTAAGTCTGACTGTCTCGTTGATTCTCTTAGGAATATATGGGAGTTAGTCCATACAGATTTTTAAAAACGAAGTATTGGGTGTGGTTGTTAGACCCCCGCTTTTTTCAATTGGTATAAGAGCAGGAAAACACGTTTAAGACCTTATAAGTCCGTGTTTGTAGCAATATGAATATGCGGACAGAAGATTAGCTCATTCTTACGCATACAAAAATATCTTCTAAAGTTTTTGATTATGTCAAATGTCTTGGGCTTACCTCAAAGGATAACACCTTAGATGATTCTTCCGAATGACACTTGACACGATGTCGGGTGCTGAAATTGAACTCACCAGAATTTTAAAAAAATATGCTGAGATTATTGAATTTCAAGGTTCTAAGTTAAAGTCTCTTGAAGAAAAACATGCTCAGCTCATTGATGAACTTGAGAAGTCTCTGGACCGAAAACGAGAACTCTATAGTATCGTTGAGTCCTTCTCTAACAATATCGAAAATATTGTTCAAGAAACTACTCTACAGCGTGAAAAGATTTGTGTTCTTGGATATATTGTTAAAGAAGATTCAGTTAGAGAAAAATGTTTGATCGAGAATCATTCATCATATCTGAACAACATTCGTGTTGAAAAATAGAAACTGGTTGCTTCACTTCTTTTAGCACAGGAGCAGTGCAAATCCTTGGAAAAGGAAATCTTTGTTATAATGAGTAAACCTTCTTCTGTGTCAATCGCTAATTCTCATTTGGGATTACAATACACAAAGAAAATTACTCCAAAGGAAGCATCTGCTAAGAAACGTTCTCATGACCAGCAGTCTTCTAATAGTGTTTCTAATTTAAAAAGGGTTCCTTCTGATGTTTCTCTTCCACAAACCTGTTCCTTATGTGGGAAAAGAAATCATTATGATTCATATTGTTTTGCTAGAAAGAAACATATTTCTGATCTTCAAAATCTACTTATTTTTGATGTCGACAGAGTGAATTGTCTGACGACATCTACAATGGATTTCATGCCTGTAGAAAACCAGAATTCTCATGCACAAGGTTTCCAAAGTAATTCTTCTAGAAATCTTTACATGAATCGTGTCCCTCTTAATGGTGCTAATAAAAAGAAGTTTGGTAGACCTAAGTCTAGAAGATGGAATTTTCTCAATTCTGATCCTCTGGAACTAATTTCTAGAGGTCCTAGATTTAATCCTCAGAAAAATCCTTCTGATGGATATTCAAAAAGGTTTATGTCTTATTTCTCTGGAGTAAGAAATAACCGAAGGAAGGTGAGGGATACAAGGCTCAAACATTTAGATGGTATCTACAATTCATCTTTCAATGTTCATGGTGGGATTACATCTCATTTTGCTACTTATCTCTAGGTAATTTCATCCTTGTATCTAACTTGAGAGTTGCAAGGATGACATTTGCGAGATGCTCAAGTTTACTGTAAGTTACCATTTGTCTTGTGTTTGAGTTTGTTGTTTTCTTCTTTTGTGAAGGTTGAGTCAATTCTTGACTCCTTTAACTAATGTATCTTTTCCTTTTGCTCTGATTAAACCATTTAATTATTGAGCTATGAAGGTAAGAGATATCTGAAAAACATAGAGTATTCCCTTATTATTGGATCTTTTCTGATCCATTCACATTTCATAACAGGTCCATGAACGTCCGTGTCTTTCTTGGGAGTTTTAGGGTTTCCTTAACAAGGGTGTCCTTCTCTTGTTCGTAAACATATATATTTTATATTGTTTTTCCGTCCCTAATAATAATATTAAAAAATGGAAAACTCCTCAAGACCTCAGGAAGTGGTGAATCTTGAGATGGAAGATGACACTAAAGAATGCGATTCAGTTCAAGAACTTGTCTTGAAAAAGATGATTGAAAGGAAAGAGTACAACTCCTGGATTGGAGAATCTGTCAAGGATTTAATTCTTTTTCTAAATGACTCTAGGGTCGAATTTGCAAATCTTCAACTGCAAATGAATCAACTTATTGATGGTCAGACCAAAATCCTTGAAAATCAAAAGATCTTGATCAGGAATCAGAAGAAACTCATTGTGGACTGTGTTAAAGCTAGGCATCTTGCCCGCATTGTTGATCGAAAAGTTGGTGTTCTAACACATGAACATGGAGTTTCTACGGTCAAAAGAATCAAGGATATCAGTGATACTTTTATGATTGAGCTTTTCAAAGGTATGAAGTTATCAAAGAAACTTGATTTTGTTAGAGCATTGCTCTTGATTTCTAGTTTACTTATGACTAAGTCTCGGTCTAGGATAGTTAGGAATAGTTGAGCTCCAGACTCCATGGCGATTATCTTACGAAGACGAAGAACTACTCAAGGAACCAGTGGAACTTCATTCGACCAACAGGTATGTGGAGACTTGAGCTCACCTGTCACTTTAAAGTCTATCTACTATATCTCCTACTCTTGATACAAAAGTCGTATAAGTATGATAGTTTTCATACATACACATTTGCTATTTCGAGTCGAGTTTACTCGCCTATCTTTTTCTCGAAATATGTGTTGGTAAGCTTTTGCTTTAACCATTTTCATCTTTACCCGTGACGAAAGTCATGATGACGTTTCAATCTTGAAAATAGCTTTGATGACGATAGTCGATTCTTTATGTCTAACGACTATTATAACATTATATAAGAATGTTTCAATGATTGAAATGTATAGTTGATATTATGTAACCAACTATGGATATAAGTATATATAGTGTGTTCGCACATTAGTGTATAAATCCATGTGCCGGAAACCAAGTGCGTGCATATGTGTGCATGCGGTATTGGTGAAGGAGACAGGTTGGGTAGGCGTACCCGTATGCGTACTGGCGGAACTTTTTCTCCCGGAAAATTTTGTTGAGTTTGGAGTTTACGAACTCATAAACCAGTCACCTTAGGTGCGCGTACCCGTACGCGTACTGGCGAAACTTTTCCACCCGAAAAGTTCTGCTGAGTTTGGAAATCAAAAACCAACTCAAATCCGATAGCTAAGGTACGCATACCCGTACGCGTACTGGCGAAAATTTTCTACCCGAAAAGTTCTGCTGAGTTTATATTTCTACCCAAGCTGGTTATATTTCTCAAATCGGTTGTTTCATGAACTTAAAAAAATCAATAAGGAATGCAATCTTTGCAAACCGTGGCTATATTGTTTATGAATTGATTCAAGTGAATCAAACTGATTTTGTTTCAATTATGTCTATGTATAAAGATCTAAGAAATTGAACAACTCTTGAACTAGTTCTTATGAGTCATTTGAACTAGTTATCAGAAAGATGAATAAGGTTAATATGAAAGTGCCCATATGGCTGACCATTGGTTAACTATTTGTGAACCAACTATGTGTACACGTTTAGGTACTGTTACTCAAACCTGAATGAATACATTTCATTTTTGTGTGTGACAAGCTAAGTTTCTATCTAACGGTTGAAAGATATTAGCTTGGATAAATCAGGTTTTTCATCTAATGGTGAATATTGAATACTTTGTTACCAAGGTAACTTGGATTGCAAACCCTGATTTGAAAACTATATAAGGGAGACGTCTAGCAACTGGAAAAACTAATCGCCACATCTCCTGTGTGATACTAGTTGGTTTTGCTAGAGTCGATTCTCCTTTAACCGTAGGTTTCTTCTCGAGACCCTGTCGGTTAACGACTTGAAGACTTCATTGGGATCGTGAAGCCAGACGAAACTACTTCTCTTGTAGTTGAGCGATCTGATCTTGCCATTTTCTATCCTACGAGTTCAATTGTAAGATTGGCTTGAGATTATATCTCTGATAGGGTAAGATAAAAAAGAAATCACAAACATCTTCGTCTCATCGTTTGTGATTCCGCAATATCTAGTTTCGCTACCATACGATTTAGATTATTGTGAGGTGATTGATAATACTAAGCTGTTCTTCGGGAATATAAGTCTGGTTTATCAATTGGTTCATGTTCACCTTGATTTTATCAAAAGACGGAACAAAACTTGTAGGTTTATCTGTGGGCGACATATTTATCGATTATCGTAGACTTTTCTGTGTGATACAGATTTGTTTATTAAAGTCTTCGACTTTGTGTCGTAGAAACTCTTGGTTGTGGGTGAGATCATATAAGGTAATCAAGTGTGTAGTATCCTGCTGGGGTCAGAGACGTAAGGAGCGCAACTGTACCTTGAATCAGTGTGATATTGATTAGGGGCTTAACTACAGTCCAGACCGAAGTTAGTTTGTAGTAGGCTAGTGTCTGTAGATGCTTAATACAGTGTGGTGTTCAATCTGGACTAGGTTCCGGGGTTTTTCTGCGTTTGCGGTTTCCTCGTTAACAAAATTTTAGGTGTCTTTGTTATTTCTATTCCGCATTATATTTTGTTATATAATTGAAATAATACAGGTTGTGTGTTGCATCGATCAATTGTGAAATCCAACCTTTGGTTGTTGATTGGAAATTGATTGATCCTTGGATATTGGTCTTTGGTACCATCCAAGTTTGTTATCCTTGTATTTGAAAGACTCGCAGATTTCTATTTGCTTGAGTAAAGATCAAATCAAGAGAAGAGATATTAACTCCTCGATATACTTTTACCTAGACAGAGTCTGACTGTCTAGTTGATTCTATAGAAAGTATATTGAAGTTAGTCCATACAGATTGCTAATCGAAATATTGGGTGTGGTTGTTAGACCCCCGCTTTTTCAATTGGTATCAGAGCAGGCAAACACGTTCGAGACCTTACAAGTCTGTGTTTGTAGCGATCTGACTCTATGGACAGAGGTGTTATCTCTATTAACGTACCACCAGTCTTCGATGACTCTAATTACTTATGGTGAAAAATTATTATGCGAGCTTTTCTTCAAGCGCGTGATTTTCAATCATGGGTATATGTTGTTAATGGCTATGATGCTCCCATTGTTGCAGTAGGTAACGTTAATGTTCCAAAAAATATTGGTGAATACGATGCTGCTGAGATAGTTGTTGCGAAGTAAAAATCTGATGGTTTGAATGCCATCGTACATGCCATTAGCCCAAATATTCAGCACCATGTGTCAAATTTCACTAGGTCTAAAGATGCGTGGGATATCTCAGAAACCGTATTCGAAGGAAATACCAGTGAAAAGGAAGCTAGGATTCAAAACCTTAATTCCGATTGGGAAAACCTTCGTATGGCAGATGAAGATTCATTTGATGAGTTTAATCACAAAGTGTCTGAAATTGTTAATGCATCTTTTGCATTGGATAAGACTATTCCTGAAAAGGACATTGTGATGAAAATTCTCAGATCGCTGCCATCTAGATACGATTATAAGAAGCATGCCATCGTTGAGGGAAATAACCTTGATAATATCTCCAAGAAAAAGGCTGGTTGGGAAGCTTAAGATCTTTGATCACGAACATTCATCCAAATCTAAGGATGTTGCGTTCAAAGCACTAAGGGACACAAAATTACTTGATAAAAGTAAAAATGTGTATATCTTTGAAGATGATCACTCTGAGACAGATTCATCAGATGAAGATCTTGACAAATTGGTCTCGATGATCAGAAGACAGTTTAGAGATCTTCTATTGAAGAGAAGTAAACGGTTCTCCAGAGATAAGCCTAAAGCATCAGTCAAACCTCATAATCGTATTCCTCCTAAAATCAAGTGTCCAATAATTATGATTCTGATGAAGACAAAAAATCAAGTGTTGCTCTTCTATGTGAAAATATTGATTTTGATAATTGTAGCAATACACACATCAATCTTGATAATCTTTTAGAAGATACCCCAATCAAGATGAAAGAATCAATTGAACCCTCTGTTGGAAACCCTTCATTTAATGTTTCAGGATCTACCTTGTGCCTAGCAACTTGCGTTTCAAAGGCGCCTGAATCATCTTTTGCATTGACATGCTCCTATTGTTCTCTCAAGGGACATGAGTTTTCAAAGTGTTTCAAGTACAAACACAAGATGAGATATGTCAACAAGCTTCAACGAAGAGCAGATCGTCTAGCCACCAAGCTTAAACTCGCGGAGAAAACAATTGAGTTATGTAAGATCTTATCTTCCTCGAAGAGATTAGTTTCCAAAGATAAAACTAGGCCGTTAGAGAAGAAAACTTGGTCTAAACATACGGAAAGTCAGGGTTCCATGAATTCCAACCAAAAGGGTCATGGTGGACAAATAGTTCTTCACCACAACACAAGTTGATTGTGTTGTCATGTGCATCTTGTCTCATGTGCCTGTTCAAAAGAGACAAGATCTTGTACACCCCAGGCTTTAAAATTAAAAAAAAAAAAGTTTTTTTGTTTGTTTTCTATCTTTGTGTTGTTTGGTTTTTGGAATTCCTTCATATTACTGTTGATATTGAAAAGGACCTGTTTGCCAATAGAAGAGGGTTATTATCGACAATTCTACTCTTTATAGGGTTGTGAGTTGAACGTGTACGAACCTATTTAAAGGTTTCGAAACCCTACATTCCTTTTTCCTTCTTTGGTACTCTTTATATCTTAAGACTGCTTGTTGAGTGTTGATAGTGAATTCCTCTCACAAAACCGTGCTTTCATGGATACTCCAAGAATCATGTCTTCTGATGGAAAAGATGTCAATATGATTGTTAATCCATCAATCACTAAGGAAAAAGATGAATCTCAATTGCCTCCAACTTTAAAAATAAAAAGAAGGAATGTGAGGAAGCCAAGAGTTGTTCCTTCAAATTCTCAGAAGTTTTCTGATGTTCTTGAAGAGTTGAAGCAGGCAAGAAAAGAGATTCAGCAAATAAAGGCTTGTGTTTTAAGATCATTGGAAATTCAGAAGGTCCTGGTTCGACATCATGAGCCAAGAAGGTTTATTGGTATTGACTCCTTCCTCCATGAACCATATGTTCCAATGGTTATTGACGACAAGGTGTTCGGGGACGACAAGGTGTTTTTGAAAGATCTTAATGTCTAGTAAATCTTCTATTTTCTTGTTTTGTTTAGAAGAATAACTAGAGTTTGGAATATCCGATATTGTGAGTACACATAGCTATGTCCAACGTTTTTCATCTTCTTGTTTTTAGATTTATTCTAAAGTTGATTTGGAAGATGATGATTGCAATTTTAATCTTTATGGTTTTATATATTGCAATATGTTATGGGATATGTGAGTTTGCGTCCGTGAACTATTATTGTCCCATAAGATGTCAAAAGTTATCTCTTTTATATGTCAATATGCAAGTATTGATACAAGATCGATGAACTTTTGACAAACAAAAGTTAAGCCTATTATGTCAATTTATTGATGAAAGATAGGCTAAAATCTTTTGTTAACAAAGATTATGTCTATTATATGTCGTTATGCAAATAGTGATGAAAATAGAATGAATATTTGTATATGCCGCAGTATTGATCTTTCCCTGATCCATATTTTATGTGTATATTGCAATGCTCCATAAGGTTTTCTTGTGTTGAGCATAAAACTATTGAGTTGATCATTCTTTTATGGTTAACATAGTCGTAGCTCCGTAAGTTCTCTTATGTCGAGCATGTTCAATTAAATTGATCACTTTTGTGTTTAAATTGATTGTGTATTCCGATTAAATTGATCATGGGTTTCCTTGTGACTAGTTTAATTGAGAATTTTGGATATAGAAAATCATTTCATTATGGTTTTTGGTGTCCAATAAAATCCTTATTTTCTTGTAAAAGTAAGGTCGCTCTTGTTGTTCTCTCGGGAATGACATCAAATGGGGGAGAGTTCTTTTTAATTTGCGCTTAATTTCCATATCTTTGTGGGGAGTGCGGCTGTGGAATTATTTAGGGGTTATCTTGTATCTTTATAAACTCCTTGATGAATGCATTTAGCTTCGGCTTTATGATTTCATCTAAATAAGTTGATATGTACTTTTCTTTGTCTTGAAGCGTCTTCGTGGAAATTTCATTAGGATCCCGTTTTCGTACCTTTGCCAATTTTATTGACAAAATGGGGGAGAATTAATATGTAGTTCACACTACAAATACATATGCTTTACGTGTTTTACGGGTCATTATGTAAGTGGGAGTGGTTTTCATGTTGGGACGAAAGTATTGACTAAGGGGGAGTGATACATATCACCATAGTATTTTTGTCAAAGTTGTGATATAAGAACTTTGATGATGTGTAATAATACTATGACACTGCATAACAATGATCGAGAGCTTTTTTTTTCTCATTTTTATGGATACGGAACTTCAACAACTATGATGCTGAATTGAACATCTATGGAATCATGGGAGTACTTGGGAAAGACGGAGTTTTCGAGTAATGTTGAAGCACCAAGGAGATCAAGCATGTGGACGAGAAGCTAAAGAGTTTTATCTATTTTGTAATCCATATGTATTGATATTTTTGTCACTAAAATTGACAAAGGGGGGATTGTTAGAGCATTGCTCGGTCGAACTCGCATGTGTTGCTATCTCAAGCATGTTTGTCGATGTTAGTGATGAAAACTATATTTCTTGATTTCTAGTTTACTTATGACTAAGTCTCGGTTTAGGATAGTCAGGAATAGTTGAGCTCCAGACTCCATGGAGATTATCTTACGAAGACGAACAGGTATGTGGAGACTTGAACTTATCTGTCACTTAAAATTCTATCTACTCTATCTCCTACTCTTAAGACAAAAGTCGTATAAGTATGATAGTTTTCATACGTACACATTTGCTATTTCGAGCTTAGTTTACTCGCCTATCTTTTTCTCGAAATATGTGTTGGTAAGCTTTTGATTTAACCATTTTCATCTTTACCCGTGACGAAAGTCATGATGACGTTTCAATCTTGAAAATAGCTTTGATGATGATAGTCGATTCTTTATGTCTAACGACTATTATAACATTATAGAAGAATGTTTCAATGATTGAAATGTAAAGTTGAGATTACGTAACCAACTATGCATATAAGTATATATAGTGTGTTCGCACATTAGTGTATAAATCCATGTGCCGGAAACCAAGTGCGTGCATATGTGTGCATGCGGTATTGGTGAAGGAAACAGGTTGGGTAAGCGTACCCGTACGCGTACTGGCGGAACTTTTCCTCCCAGAAAATTCTGCTGAGTTTGGAGTTTACGAACTCATAAACCAGTCACCTTAGGTACGCGTACGGGCGAAACTTTTCTACCCGAAAAGTTCTGCTGAGTTTGGAAATCAAAAACCAACTCAAATCCGGTATCTAATGTACGCATACCCATACGCGTACCCAAGCTGGTTATATTTCTCAAATCGGTAGTTTCATGAACTTAAACAATAAATCAATAAGGAATGCAATCTTTGTAAACCGTGGCTATATTGTTCATGAATTGATTCAAGTGAATCAAACCGATTTTGTTTCAATTGTGTCTATGTATAAAGATCTAAGCAATTGAACAACTCTTGAACTAGTTCTTATGAGTCATTTGAACTAGTTGTGAGAAAGATGAATACGGTTAATATGAAAGTGCTCATATGCTAACCATTGGTTAACTATTTGTGACCAACTATGTGTACACGTTTAGGTACGGTTACTCAAACCTAAATCAATACATTTCATTTGTGTGTGTGACAAGCTAAGTTTCGATCTAACGGTTGAAAGACGAAAAAGCGGGGGTCTAACAACACCACCCAATATTTCGCTTAGCAATCTGTATGGACTAACTCTGAAACACTTTCTAGAGAATCAACTAGACAGTAAGACTCAATCTAGGTAAAAGTATCTCAAGGAGTTAATATCTCTCTCTTGTTTTGATTCACTCAAGCTAATAGAAATCAGCGAGCCTATAATCAAACACAAGGAATAACTTGGACGGTACCAAACACCAATGTCCAAGGATCAATCAATATCAATCAACAACCAAAGGTCGGATTTCCAATTGATTGATTCAAACGCACAACCTGTATTATTTCAATTATATAAACAAATATAATGCAGAAATAGAAATAACACAGACACCAAAATTTTGTTAACGAGGAAACCGCAAATGCAGAAAACCCCCGGGACCTAGTCCAGATTGAATATACACTATATTAAGCCGCTACAGACACTAGCCTACTCCAAGCTAACTTCGGACTGGACTATAGTTGAACCCCGATCAGTCTTCCACTGATCCAAGGTAAAGTTGTACTCCCTACGCCTCTGATCCCAGCAGGATACTGTGCACTTGATTCCCTTAGCTGATCTCACCCACAACTAAGCGTTGCTACGACCCAAAATCGCAAGCTTTAACAATAAACAAATTTGTCTCACACAGACAAGTCTATCAAAGGATCAATCTGTCTCCCACAGAAAAACCCTAAAAGTTTTTGTTCCGTCTTTGATAATAATCAAGGTGAACAGGAACCAATTGATAATCCGGTCTTATATTGATGAGTGCTAAAAAGTGCATATTTCTATATATTTTTCTTGGCATTTAACTCATCTTTTGTGCATTAATTCTACATTTTATCCCATATTCTGTATTTTCATTGTTTTCAAGAATAAATATTTTTATTAATTAATTTTGCATTTTTAGGTAATAAATAAAGTTTGGATGAATAGCGGAGCGAAAAGAGCAGAAAAGTAGTGAAAAGCCGGGAGAAATTACGCAAGGAAGCCGCAAAGAATGGTGCGCACAAGTCCAAAAAGCTAGGAATGGGCTCAAGAAGGAAGAATTGTTCTTAAAGAAGATATGGGCTTGGCATACCCAAGGCCCAAAACCCTCACCCAAACCCATTTCCTATATCCAAACCCGCCTCCATCTTCAGCCGTCGGATTGGATCCATCTCATCATCCAATGGTCGCTTCATCGTCGTTCATCGAAATCGGAAGCTCCTGTCTAACACTACAGCACCTAACTCCATCTGGCGCCGTTATTTTCGTTGTATATCTGCATCCAACGGTCGCTGCCAGCCTCTTCACTTTTAGCCGTTAGATCAATCTTCATCTCCACACCCCACGGCTAAGCATCGCAAGACATCGAAATTTGATGAAACTGCCTCACACCCAAACATTAATTACCCTATACCCCAAAAGAGAGAACCCTAACCCAAATCATTTCTCCTCCTTCTTTCTTCTTCTTTCTCCCGACCTGCTACCACCTTTCCCGACTGCAACTCCATCATCCATCGCTCCTGTCACCACCATCTCTACCACCAACTCCTCTGTCTCAATCACCTATACATCCCCCTACTCTCTAGCCATCTATTACATCAGCCCATCACCCCTTTTTCTCGCTGGAACCCTAGGCGTGAAGAGTTGATGAAATAGATGAGGCTATAGATTGAAATTGAGGGCAGAAAAGGATCGAGAGAGAAGAGAAGAGGCATGGGTCACCACCAATTCAGCGGATTTGGTGAGAAATTTCGGAATTGAAAATACCTAATTTTAATTTTAGGGTTTGTAAATTATTGGGGCTTTTGAAGTATAAATAGCTCATGGTGTAGAGGATGAAGGGGATGCCTGGATTAACCAGAGCTTCACCCAAGAGGACTGGACTAGCCAGCTCCTCAACTGTTGGTTCATTTGTTTTGTAAATTTTCAGTCATGTTTTGTTTGAATTTGCTCTTATTATCATATGTGATGAATGTTAATGTTGTTTATATGTTGAGCATGAGCTAAATTGTTGCAGCTGAGGTTTAGATGAAACCTCAGTGCACTGTCTGATAGTGGAATGCTAGGTTAGAGCCTTAGTGCATTGTTTTGATTGAGCAATGGGAGAAATTAGTGCTCATTTGTGTGCTTGTGATTGATTGTACTGTCAAAAGACAGTCAATGCTAGGAGCACATTAGTTGAGCAAGCTAATTCTCTTTCCATTCCATTTGTATGCTTAGGATCATAAGTTGACCTTAGCTGTCACTTAGTTCCATTAGGAATTCACCTAGAATTACATTATCTGGATAGGTCACAAGGGTGGATTCAAGGCCTTAGCTTAACCCACAATTTGTTTTCACAGTCACTTGCAACTCCGAATCTGTTTTTCTTATTGCTTAGTTAAATTTTCCTTGCTGCTTTGTTTAGTTTTTGTGCAATTTACAGCTTGCTGTGCACTGAAATCAGTGCACAAACTCCCCCTTGCCCTTGGCTTACAACCTTGGTTCTTAACTGTTCTGCCTTATTGCTTTGCCTTGCTCACTGCCTTGGCCTATCCCTCATTGTCACTGCCTTGTATATAGCTTAGCTAGGAAAACTTCATAACACCCCAAGTCCTTGTGGAATGACCCTGTTCTTGCACACAAGCTACAACTGACCCTGTGCACTTGCAGGTATCACTGTAGGCATCCTCATCCATTTATTGTCTTATTTTCACATCTTTAAATGCCTACCAAGTTTTTGGCGCCGCTGCCGGGGACTTGGCTGCCGTGTTTTTGAAGTTTTTCTTGCTGTTCTTTGCATACTCATACCTGCTGTGTAGTTCTTGTAAGCATCTGCATATTAGTGTAATCATCTGCATCTTAGTATAAGCATTTTTTTTTTGTATTTCTTGCTGTGAACTGCTGTGAACTGCAGCCCATTTGCACCTTTGTTGCTGGTTCTTCCTTGAACCTGGTGTTGCTGCTGCTGGTGCCAGAACTGCTGCCTGAAGTCCTGCTCTGTGCCTTGTGGTGCCTCTGAACTTGTGGTGCTGCTGTTGTGGAGCTGGTGCTGCACTATTGTTGCTAGAACTTGTGCTGCTGTGGTGCTCCTGCTGGTGCCAGGCCAAGTCTGCTGCAATCTCTGCTGAAGCTGCTGCAGCTGGTGTAAGATAAAGCCCAACTGGGCTTGTGAAGTGAACTGATTTGAACCAAGCCCAACTGGGCTGTAAGCTGCTGAAGGAGAAGAAAGACCAAAGCCCAATTGGGCCTTGAGTGTTGAAGCCAAAGCTTAGGATGATCCAAATCCCAACTGGGCTTTTGCAACCAAACTGAACAGCTGGGTTGTGCTTCAAAGGTAAGCCTAAACCCATTAAGAGAACCCAACCTGTGGGCTTCCATTTTTAATCTGTGGGCTTGTAATAATTTTTTTAATTTTAATTTTATTTCTTTCTTTATTTGGGATTGTAATAATTTTAGTTTTATTTTTATTTTCTTTTTTTGTGGGTTTGTAATAATTAGTTTTATTTTTATTTCTTTCTTTATTTGGGCTTGTAATTTAGTTGTTTGTTAGGCTTGTAGTTTCTTTTAAACTAAAATTTGGGCTTCAAAACCCAACACAAAAAAAAAAAAAAAAAAAAAAAAAAAAAAAAAAAAAAAAAAAAAAAAAAATTTGCTCCTAATTTCGAAAACTAAATTTTTAATCCCATAAAAACCAAAGTTTTCAAAACCCATAAAAAACCAAAATTCTCCCATAAAAAACCAAATTTTTGAAAACCCTTTAAAACCAAATAGTGGGTTTTGTGTCTTTTCAATATGGGCCAACCTAGTGCTCTCCATGAATACATGTATCCCACAATAAAAATTCCATTATCATGTATTGTTTTACCTCAAACCAATAACCCTTTTAAAATAAATGCAAGCATGATACAAATACTTCCTTTATTTCGAGGGTTCGATTCTGAGAACCCCTATACTCATGTAAGAGAGTTTGAACAAATTTGTCGGACTATGCAACCTGATCATATGTCCGAAGACTCTTTGAAATTGCGTTTGTTTACATTTTCTCTAAAGGAAAGGGCCAAAACATGGTTTTACGGTTTGAGACCACAATCAATCAACACTTGGGACCAACTCACAGATCTATTTTTCAAAAAATTCTTTCCACATCATAGGACCATCGCTATTCGTCAAAGTATCAATTGTTTTGTCCAATTGGATGAGGAAAATGTTTTTGACTATTTTGAACGTTTTAATGATTTGTTGAGCGAATGTCCACACCATGGATTTGAGAAGTGGAGACTTGTCGCTATCCTCTATGAGGGACTAGACTTTAAATCTCGAGCCATGGTTGAGTGTATGTGTAATGGTGAATTTCTTGATAAAACTGTGGATGATGCATGGAAATTTTTAGCTGAGATTGCAGAGAAAACCCGTCACTGGGAATCCATTAGGGAAACTGAGACACTGTCACATGATATAGGTGGTAATGAATTGAACTTTGGAAATAACATGTCTAGTCCTTCTCATGTGTATGATATTGAATATGAACCTAATCTAGAGGAACACGAGTTGACTAATAACACCACAACTGCTAATAGGGACAAGTATGCATATTACTATGATGATGATAATGATAATGTTATGTTAGAAGAACATGTCTATGCTGAAAATGTTGTGGAACCTTTGGTTTCAAATACAATAGGCTTTTCTGCCCCGACCTTCATGAATGATATTTCTTCTAATATTCCATATGCATGTGATGTTGATACTGATTTTGATATTGTGCAATTATCCTGTGAAGAGCATGACTTAGGTAAATCTTCTGTTGACACTAATGATCCTATGCATGAAAACATAGTTGATGTGTCTGATTCCATACTTAAGCCACAATATATTTCTTCTGTTGATGATAATTTGAATATATCGGATAACCACGATTCTGAATTAGGACTTGTGCAAATTTTTTGTGATGATGAGCATGCTACACATCTTGAGTGTGACTTAGATAATGCTGATGTGACTGATAATACTGATTCTCTTGATCTCATGCATGTGAGACACTTAGATGTCACTTTCTTGCCTAAGTCACAATCTGATACCCTTCCACCCAACCTAGAGTTAGTTTGTACCCATATTGTCAAACCAATTTTTCTGAGAGTCCCTAATCTAGGTTTGGAACTGTGTGCTTCCCAAGTCCTTTTGGACTATTTTGCATCTAAGTATAATATCTTTGAGGAACCACAGTTGGAATTAGCATGTGTACCCGTCCCTAGCAAAGTTCATTTCGAATTAGACCTTGTGCATGATGAACCCCAAAAACTGCGAGATTTTGTATCCAAAATTTTATCTGTTGAAAAATCCAGGTTTGGGGGTAGCTCATTTTGTTTCACAGCTTCACTTGCATGCCTATCATATTATTATTGTGTGAAGCTGTTGAAATGTCTACATTTCGTCTTTTGGGTTGATCCTCAACTCTTTAGACTGTATGTATATAGTGAATTGTTTGTATATAATCCGGTAGGTAATGTTTAGTGGAATCATATGTTTCTTGTATATATTGTGTTAACCCAATGTGAATTCAGTTGAGTTACTGTTGGGTTTTGCCCTGAATAACGGAGTTCTAATATTACTTTCGCCGAAATCGGGTATTCTCTTTCCTTTTTCTCTACTCAACATGATCCTCTTCATGTGTTGTATTATAATTTTGTTCATATTTTGAAACATTGAGGACAATGTTTAGTTTAGGTTTGGGGGTATAGAATAGATACTTTGATAATATGCCATAATTGAAAACAGAACTCCCTCTTTTTGAAAAAATTGAAAAATTCCAAAAAAAATAGAAAAATGATAAAAACATAAAAATGGAGCTCATTTACCTTGAAATGTTGACTCTTGTGCAAATATGTAATTTTTAGGAGTCTTAGTCTAGATATTTAGGCACCCTGATTCTAGCACAATTCACATATGATAAGAAACTTGCACGCGCACGATCTACCAATACATGTATAGCCTCGATCTTCAAGGTGTTTGATAGGAAGTTAGATTGCCAATCACTTTAGAATACTGAATGAGACTTGACTAGCTTGTTCTTTGGTTGGCTGGGATAGAAGTTGGAGGATACGTTAAGAAAAGCAACCATAGAATTTGACCGGATGCATTCGATAAGGGCCACCTCTTGCTAAGAGTCATGTAATTATGTTTTTCTTTTTGTTCATGTATCAAAAGTGTCACTATGTTGTAAAGATCAAATTTATTTCTTACAAAAAAAAAAATCAGAAAAAATATCAAAAAAAATATCAAAAAATAAAAAAATAATAAAAAAATAAAAAATTTCAAGTATTTATTTATTCCATGTTTTGTCATGTTAAAGACAATATTCTCTCTTGTTCCAAAAATAAAAGAGAGTAATCAATGTAAATAAGAGTCATGTAAAGAGTCATCTTTTTGTTGTAAATAGTCTTGTAATAAGCAAGGAGGGTGCAGCCATCGATGTATACCGCGGGTAAACTGAAATATCACCAACTCATTGGGTGAACATTCACAATTCTCGTAAAGCCGGACAGCTAGCTTGGCTTAGAATTCTTAGCCTAAAAACTATCTCTTGGTGATTAGTAGTCATAACTTCAGGTCATTCTAGAAACATGTGTAGATACACTTTACACTCTTATCACGTGTCTTTAGTTGTTATCAGTGCTAGGATTGTGCCTTTGATAGCTAGATTGACATCTCCATTTTGCTGTGAGCTTAAACTGACTTGCACATGTCACATTTGATGGAATCTGAGCTTATATTTTGACCTAGAACTTTGTAGGTACGTTCTAAGCAAACCTTCACGAGACTTCACTCGTCCACTAGGGACACTTAGTGGTTTAAAAGGCTTAGTGCATACGCTAAATGCATTCGAGAGACCAGCGACAGTGGTATAGGTAGGATTTCCTTAGTTTTGTTTTACTTGAGGACAAGTAAAATTCAGGTTTGGGGGTATTTGATGAGTGCTAAAAAGTGCATATTTCTATATATTTTTCTTGGCATTTAACTCATCTTTTGTGCATTAATTCTACATTTTATCCCATATTCTGTATTTTCATTGTTTTCAAGAATAAATATTTTTATTAATTAATTTTGCATTTTTAGGTAATAAATAAAGTTTGGATGAATAGCGGAGCGAAAAGAGCAGAAAAGTAGTGAAAAGCCGGGAGGAATTACACAAGGAAGCCGCGAAGAATGTTGTGCACAAGACCAAAAGTCTAGAAGTGGGCTTGAAGAGGAAGAATTGTTCTTAAAGAAGATATGGGCTTGGCATACCCAAGGCCCAAAACCCTCACCCAAAATCCATACCCGTTTTCCCTTTCTAGCCGTCAGATTGGATCATCTCAGCATCCTACGGTCGCAGCATCGCCAGTACATCAAAGTCTGAAATTCCTGACCAACACTACAGCACCTAACTCCATCTTGAGCCGTCAGTTTTGTTGTATATCTGCATCCAACGGTCGCTGCCAGCCTCTTCACTTTTAGCCGTTAGATCAATCTTCATCTCCACACCCCACGGCTAAGCATCGCAAGACATCGAAATTTGATGAAACTGCCTCACACCCAAACATTAATTACCCTATACCCCAAAAGAGAGAACCCTAACCCAAATCATTTCTCCTCCTTCTTTCTTCTTCTTTCTCCCGACCTGCTACCACCTTTCCCGACTGAAACTCCATCATCCATCGCTCCTGTCACCACCATCTCTACCACCAACTCCTCTGTCTCAATCACCTATACATCCCCCTACTCTCTAGCCATCTATTACATCAGCCCATCACCCCTTTTTCTCGCTGGAACCCTAGGCGTGAAGAGTTGATGAAATAGATGAGGCTATAGATTGAAATTGAGGGCAGAGAAGGATCGAGAGAGAAGAGAAGGCATGGGTCACCACCAATTCAGCGGATTTGGTGAGCAATTTCGGAATTGAAAATACCTAATTTTAATTTTAGGGTTTGTAAATTATTGGGGCTTTTGAAGTATAAATAGCTCATGGTGTAGAGGATGAAGGGGATGCCTGGATTAGCCAGAGCTTCACCCAAGAGGACTGGACTAGCCAGTTCCTCAACTGTTGGTTCATTTGTTTTGTAAATTTTCAGTCATGTTTTGTTTGAATTTGCTCTTATTATCATATGTGATGAATGTTAATGTTGTTTATATGTTGAGCATGAGCTAAATTGTTGCAGCTGAGGTTTAGATGAAACTTCAGTGCACTGTCTGATAGTGGAATGCTAGGTTAGAGCCTTAGTGCATTGTTTTGATTGAGCAATGGGAGAAATTAGTGCTCATTTGTGTGCTTGTGATTGATTGTACTGTCAAAAGACAGTCAATGCTAGGAGCACATTAGTTGAGCAAGCTAATTCTCTTTCCATTCCATTTGTATGCTTAGGATCATAAGTTGACCTTAGCTGTCACTTAGTTCCATTAGGAATTCAACATAGAATTACATTATCTGGATAAGTCACAAGGGTGGATTCAAGGTCTTAGCTTAACCCACAATTTGTTTTCACAGTCACTTGCAACTCCGAATCTGTTTTTCTTATTGCTTAGTTAAATTTTCCTTGCTGCTTTGTTTAGTTTTTGTGCAATTTACAGCTTGCTGTGCACTGAAATCAGTGCACAAACTCCCCCCTGCCCTTGGCTTACAGCCTTGGTTCTTAACTGTTCTGCCTTATTGCTTTGCCTTGCTCACTGCCTTGGCCTATCCCTCATTGTCACTGCCTTGCATATAGCTTAGCTAGGAAAACTTCATAACACCCCAAGTCCTTGTGGAATGACCCTGTTCTTGCACACAAGCTACAACTGACCCTGTGCACTTGCAGGTATCACTGTAGGCATCCTCATCCATTTATTGTCTTATTTTCACATCTTTAAATGCCTACCATATATTCCCGAAGAACATCCTAGATTAATCAATCACCTCACAACAATCTTAATCGTATGGTAGCGAAACAAGATGTCGTGGAATCACAAACGATGAGACGAAGATGTTTGTGATTACTTTTTATATCTTGCCTATCGGAGAACTCTCACGATCTCAAGCTAATCAATATGATTGTACTGTTACGATAGAAAATGCAAGATCAGATCACACAACTATGATAAAAGTAGTATCGGTCTGGATTCACAATCCCAATGAAGTCTTTAAGTCGTTAATCTGGTTTTAGAAGAAGAAAACCAAATGTTAAAGGAGAAACGACTCTAGCACGCAAACTAGTAACACACGTAAGGTGTGGGGATTAGTTTTGCACAATACTAGATGTCTCCTTTATATAGCCTTTCAAATCAGGGTTTTGCCTTAGTTACAAAGCAATCAATATCCACCGTTAGATGAAAACCTGATTTAGATTCAAGCTAATATTTCTCAACCGTTAGATCGAAAACTTAGCTTGTTATACACAAATGACTGTACGCTTCTAGGTTTGTTAACCGCACCCAAACGTGTACATTGTTGGTTCAACAATAGTCTACCTAAAGAGGTTAACCATATGAGTGTTTCATACCAACCATGTTCTTCTTCACCATAACTAGTTCAATTGACTCAAATGAACTAGTTAAGAAAGTTTGTTCAATTGCAAGGAAATATTATGTAACTACACAAGACACAATTGAAGCAAAGATGATTTGATTCACTCGAATCGGTTCATGAACTTTAATAGCCACGGCTTGCAAATGAATTCCTTAGTCTTTTAAGATTAAGTTCAGAAATCACCTTTAGATATATAACCTTCTCAAGTTCGCAGACTAGGTTCGCGGACTTAAGACACCGGATAGAGTTTACAAACTCCAGCAGAAATTCTCGGGTTCGAGAACTACGCCGGTTCGAGGACTGGGTTCGCGAACTGGGTTCGTGGACTTGGCTCATGCAAGTAGTTTTTCAACTCCAGCAGAAATTCTCGGGTTTGAGAACTTCGGCAGTTCGCGGACTGAGTTCGCGGACTTGACACTTGCCATACTTCCGGTTCTCTTGATCAACAAAGTTCGAAAACTTTGGTTCAAGGAATCCGTTGGTTATGTAATCTAAACTCTCATTCCAATCATTGAAACATTCTTAGAGGACGTTATATAGTTGTTACACTATTTCTCGTCAAAGCAATTTTCAAAGTGATTGAAACATTCATGACTTTCGTCACTAGGTAAAGATAAACTTGGTTGAAGCAAAAAGCTTACCAACATATATTTCGAGATATAGATAGGCGAGGTATACTCGGATAGAAATACCAAATGTGTATGATCTAGTCTATATATATAGCATACGACTTTTGTCTCAAAGAGTAGGAGATAGAATAAATAGACTTTTGAGTGACAGATAAGTTCAAGTCTCCACATACCTTTTTGTCGAGAAGTTCCACCGGTTCCTTGAGTATATCTTATACTTGTATGATGAATCACCATGAAGTACTTGAGCTCAACTACACTTACTATCCTAGTCCGAGACTTAGCTATAAGAGACTAGAAATCAATACTTATAGTTTTGATCACTAACATTGACAAACATGCTTGAGATATCAACGCATGCGAGTTTGACCGAGCAGTGTTCTAACAATCTCCCCCTTTGTCAATTTTAGTGACAAAACTATCAATACATATGGAATACAAAAAAGATAATGAAACTTTAGTAGCTCCTATTCCACATGTCTAATCTTCAACATTCCTCGAAATCTCCGTCACTTCCAAGTACTCCAATGATCCTAAAGGTTGTAAGTTTAGCATCACCGTTGTTGAAGATCCGTAGCTATAACAATGAGAAAGCATCGGTCTCGATCATTGTTATACAATGTCATAGTATTATTATATAGTGTCAAAGTCCAATTGTATCACAACTTCAACAATAATACTATGGTGATATGTATCACTCCCCCTTAGTCAATACTCCATCTCACATGAAAACCACTCCCCTTTACACAATGATCCGAAAACCATATGTATTTGTAGTGTGAACTACATATTAATTCTCCCCCTTTTTGTCAATAAAATTGGCAAAGGTACAAGAACGGGATCATAATGAAATTTTCATAAGATACATTTCATGACTGAGAGAAAGAAACACACATCATCTTATTTAGATGCAATCATATAGCCGAAGCTAACAGCATTCATCAAGGAGTTTAAAGATACAAGATAACCCCTCTAAAATTCCACAGCCACACACCCCTCAAGATATGACCATTAAGCACAAGTTCAAAAGAACTCTCCCCTATTTGATGTCATTCCCGAAAGAACAACAACGAGCGACCTTAATTTCAAGAGAAACGAAGGATTTTATTGGACACTAAAACCATAAGAATGATATTTATATTCAACACTCAATCAAATTATTCATAAGTAAACCCATGAATAATCTAATCGGAATACATAATCAAATTAACCTCAAAAGTGATCAATTTAATTCATTGTGCTCAACATAAGTAAACTTACGGAGCAACGACTAAGTTAACCATACAAGAGAGTGATTGGATTAATCATTCATGTACCCAACACAAGAGAACTTGTGGAGTAATAACTAAATAACCAACAAGATGATTAATTTAGTTCTAAAATGCTCAACATAATGTACCTTACGTAACAACCAACAAAGCTAATCAAGAATAATCAACTTAGTTGTATCGTGCTCAACATAAGACACATCACGGAGCCTTACGGTAATCCAGAAAGATGGATCAATGAATATCTATACCGTGGAATACACAAGGATTCATTCTTTTTCACAAGCATATACAATAGCAATAATCCTTGGATACAAAAGATTTTAACCTATCTCCCGTCAAGGGTTGACAATATAGGCTTAACTTTTGTATATGTCAAAAGTCTATTCATTCTTAAACCAATACATGAATACCGATCGTGAACGACTTTACTTTTGACAAAAATATGGGACAACATAGTTCACGGATGTAAACACAAACATCACATAACAAGTTGCAATATAATAAAAACAAAAATATTGCAAAACATCATCCTCCAAATAGTTTTAGAATTTTAAACCAAAAAAACTAAAAACAAGAAGATGAAAATAATAGCTATGTGTAGTCACAATCATCGCTATTCAAAGCACTAGTCATTCTTCCAACTAAGCCAAAAAGAAGACATACTAGGAAACAATAGTAAATCAACAAGCTAAAGGAAAGCAGACTCCAGTACACTTTCCGAACACGAACTAAGATCATGTGGACGGTTCAGGAACTACACGAGTCATGGGGTCTTTGAGCTTGTGAAAGACAACATTCATTGCAACATCGGAGTGGTGATTCTCTTTGCGAAGATAATTGATGCATGACTTTATGAAACCAAGGTCAGTAGTAACCTTTTTCAACTCATTTTTCAAAGCATCAAGATTTTTTAGAGTAGCAATGAGCTCTTGTTTTGCTTCTCCAAAGTACTTAAGAAAGTCGTGAACAACTTCAGCAGAAATCATATCATCCTTTTCAGCATCCTCATGGACATAGGCAAAGTAACATGAAGCATTGGGATGATCTTCGTCTACAAGAGTTCTTTTCTTATTAGACTCGACAACAACTTCTTTGTCAAGGAATCCTCTTGCGAAACCACCACAGCAAGATGAAGAAGAAGACATACTTGATAACCCAGAAACCAACCTAGAGTATGCGTACGTGACTTTTTAAACTCACAAGTTGGTATATAAGGGTCTCTTAAAGAAGATATTCTAGGGTTTTCTTAACAGTTGACTCGTGCCAGAACATGGGTATCCGTTCGAGTACAACATGACCCAGAAAAAGAAGCCCAACAAAAATAAAAAAACATGGATTTTAAAAAAAACTTTTGAACCTGGATGTAGCAAGAACCAAGATTCAACAGAGGAATTCCTAAAGAAAATGAGAAGTAACTTTAGACCAAAACAATACTCTAAGCACAGCAAGTCCAGACCGAAGTTAGTTTGTAGTAGACTAGTGTTTGTAGCGGCTTAATACAGTGTGGTATTCAATCTGTATTAGGTCCCGGGGGTTTTCTGAATTTGCGGTTTCCTCGTTAACAAAATTTCTGGTGTCTGTGTTATTTCTATTCCGCATTATATTTTGTTATATAATTGAAATAATACAGGTTGTGCGTTGATCGATCAATTGTGAAATCCAACCTTTGGTTGTTGATTGGAAATTGATTGATCCTTGGATATTGGTCTTTGGTACCATCCAAGTTTATTATCCTTGTATTTGATAAAGACTCGCATATTTCAATTTGCTTGAGTAAAGATCAAATCAAGAGAAGAGATATTAACTCTTCGATATACTTTTACCTAGATTGAGTCTGACTGTCTAGTTGATTCTCTAGAAAGTATATTGGAGTTAGTCCATACAGATTGCTAATCGAAATAATGGGTGTGGTTGTTAGACCCCCGATTTTTCAGATTTCGTCTAGGAAACTTCTTATGAGAATTTATTCTTGTGTTTTAAGAAGGATAACTAGGGTTTGGAATAGCTTAAATTGTGATTACACATTGCTATTGCCAACGTTTTTCATCTTGCAATGTTTTTAGATTTATTTATTTAAATTCTAAATTTTATTTGGAAGATGATTTTGCAGTATTAATCTTTATTGGTTTCATATATTGCAAATAATGTTACGGGATATGTGTGTTTACGTCCGTGAACTATGATTGTCCCATATATGTTAAAAGTTAAGTTTATTGTGTCATTATGCAAATATTGATGGAAAATAGAATGAACTTTTGATTTGCAAAGATTAAGTCTATGATATCACTATATAAATATTGATGAAAAATAGAAAGAATGTTTGAATATTCCGCAGTATTGATCTTTCCCTGATCCACTTCTATGTGAAAGTATTGTACGGATCCGTAAGTTCTCTTATGTTGAGCATTTACGATTAAATTAATCTGGGATTTCTTGTGGTTAGTTTAATTGAGTATTCTGGATACAAATTCATGCTTCATGTAATTTGCTAATGTCCAAAGTAATCCTTCTTTTCGTGCAAAAGTAAGGTCTCTCTTGTTGTTGGGAATGACATCTTATGGTGGAAAGTTCTTAATTGAACTTGTGCTTAATTGCCAAATCTTTGTGGGGAGTGATCACAGTCGTATGCGTCAAAAATAAATTCACTTTCTCAATCTACTAAATATAAATATAGTATGTGGTAAGAAAGAGTTCGTTCCCACAGAGAGGCTTTTGTTATTATAAAATTTCAGTTTCTTAGTAACCAAGGGGGGATTTTGTTTTAGCAAATCAATAAAAGTAATTGAAAGCAATAAAATAATTTGAATAATCAGTAAGGAAGAGATATTGGTCACGGGATAGTATCATTCACAAACATGTATTTTCATCAATGACTAGAATTGATATTTTAATCTCTCATTTATTAAAAGACCTAGGATACCTTAATCGCAAGAATATCCCGCTAATTCCCTGATTTCATCACAACCACATTAAAAGATGCATATGTGAATTCTACCTAGAAAGCAACCTAAAGTGTAAAAGCACAATTAAGTTTAACTCCCTAAGAGCAATAAGTTTTATGGAATAAGACTAATCAAAGCAACCGAAAGAGTAAAAGCACTAATTCGATTTAACTGAGGCTATGATTCATATGTGACTAGTAGGATATATCACTACAAGCACTACTCACATTTATGCTACTTGTAATCAGGAATTTATCACTTTTTCGTATAATAAAACCTAATCTAGCAATAGACATGAAGACCAATATAATTGATTCCGAACTCAATCAAACTAGCACTCAAATCATGCAACAATATTAACAATGAATCATAAACAATAAGGTTGAGACAAAACTAATCCATTTACTTAAATATCATGCTTGAGAAATAAACTTTTATCCCATAACCAATAATTGTGTTTAGTTACTCATATTAATGGAGTTCATCATAATCATTTTCATAAAATAAAGAAATAAAAAATATACGAAAGCAAACCCTAGTAGAATCGTCGCTCTCCTCCAAAACTCCAAGTAGAAAAATCCGAGATCAAAGTTGTAAAAATATCTCCTTTTGTAATTCCTTTGCTTTCCAAAACTAGGTCAATTCTCCAATCCAAAGTCCATCACCAAGAAGTCCACCAAGCCCATATTGTAGAAAATACCCATGTAGAAAATGGCCCAGTAAAATTCTTAGCCAAAAGATAGTCGCCGGAAAACTGGGGTCACCAGCCGAAAATTGGCCAACACAGTCGTCGGAACAAAGCTCAGGTGACCGGCAAAGTCCACCCGGTCACCGGTCAAACATAAAAGTCAGCCTGGTCAACTCAGTCAAGGTCACTGAGTCAGGGTCTAGTCAGACCTGAGTTAAGACCGACTCGGGACAGCTAAGTCAGATCTGAGTCAGTGCTAACTCAGCTGACTTAGTTCTAGGCCAATGCCACTGCGAAGGCCTAAGCTTCTGCTGCACAATCATTGCACGTCTCAGCTTCCCTGCCAGCCATGATGGCCCTGTATGTTGCACCATCTTCTTGCAATATCTTGTCCTGTAACCTTCAGCTCATGCATTCACGCACTTCAAATTACCAACTGCAACTTCTTCTCTATCTCATATCCACTATTCCCCGCAACATTGGTTCTCTTATAATTCGAGCTCAAACCATTCAACCCTGTCAATTGCATCATCTGTAGCTCAACTTCACGGCCATACTTCACTTCATTTCTGCAATTGCACCTGCAACAGCTAAAGCCATTCATCCATTCCTGCAACTTAGTGCAGCATCAAGTTTAACAGCATTAGATCTCCAACTCAGCTTCACACTTGCCTGACCATTTCATCTTTGTCTCAAGCCATTCATTGCCTCATACCAAAACCTTACTTCCCATTTCGGTTCACCATAAAGCTAAACCATAACACCTGAACTGCATCACAGGAACTCAACCGACACAGTAGCAACACCATAAACAACTTCATATCCCATCTTTCCTCATCTGCAATCCAGTAAAACTGCTGCCACTACCACCTGACCTGACCACAAATATTTCAGTCACCACCAACGCTTTTAAACACAACCCAGAGCTCATAACAAGCTCATTCTACAGCTTATTCTCCATTCATTACTGCAGCATCCACCAAGCTTCAACCGATCATCTTTTCAAGCCATACCCGCAATTCAGTTCAGGTAACAGTACACTTGAATCTACAGCTCCATTTCCTTAAGCCATTATTTGCACTTCAGACACAACTCCAGTCCCATAACCTGCGATGCGCCTCAACATGTTTCAACTTCCATATTACACCTCAAAAAATTGCAATTGCAATGACATTTCACATCAAGACAACCGTACACACAGGCTCCCTGTCACCAGTTCATCTGCGTCTTAACACAATACCACCAGTTTATAGACCTCCAGAACCATTCTTTGCTTCCAGCTGAAACAACAGCAGCAACACCACCTTCTCTTGCTTAGAGACTCCACTCTCAAACTCAGTTCCAGACCACCTGCAATGCCATGGCTTCACTGCCACATCTCAGTCCTCAACAACAACAAGCAATAACAAACCTAGGCAGCTTAATCATCTCTAAATCCCTGTAACCCAATAGCTCCTACTGCAGACTGATAGACACATTTTTGTGTCTAATTTGTCCTCAATGTCCGTATTGTTGGAACTCTATTTTTGTACTAATATTGTGTTTTTATGTATTTTTAGGAAATAAACATTTTTGGAAAATTCGGCTCAAAAAGTTGATTTTGGCACTCGGAGGACAAGTGTTATTCGGACTCTCGCTTTTGGATAAGGGGTAACCTAATTACTAAGGGGGACCCCCAGGTCACCCCCAAGGCAGCTCCTATTCGCACCCCTAATCTGGATAGGGGACTACCAGTTTCTTCCCCGTTTGAAACGATTTTGGCGAGAAATTTCTAAACAGTTCTGGCAGAATTTCGATCGTCAAAATGAAGGGGTTATGGGTCGATTCAATGGCTGAAATTTGGAATAGAGATGTGATATAGGTTAAGGAAGATAGTATGGGTGACATGATCGATCAAATTTGGCTGGAATTTTCGGTATGATTCACACACCCAAAACAGAGCACGTGTATTGTAACACGAGCAAAATTGAAGTTCTTGTGTGCATGGGGGAGTTCTGCTGGCGTTGGAAGAGTGTTGAGGCGTGAATAAGTAGAATGGGAGCGTGCAGGAAGAAAGTTGACGTGAGAAAATTCTTTAAATGGCAATTATTCTCTATTTTTGGCAGCGAGGAATAATTGAATTAAAGAGAGTATATACGCAATCAATGGTCGGATTTTTGGCCTCAATTCACTATAAATACACGTACAATTGAAGTGAGCCAGGGGGTGGAGAGTTGGGAGGAGAAGAGAGGAAGCTGCAGAGGAAGAATCACGAATTCTCTCTGCTGCTGCTGCTATTCGTGATGAAGATGAAGAACATGAAGAACGGACTTGCCAAGACAGTCGTTTAAAAACTATCGTAGTTTGCCTTCATTTGCAGCAGTTATTCGCAACACTTCCTTTTTATCGTTCTGTAATAGTGGAGTCTGTAACGCTTATAAACGTTGCAGTTTCCCGATTTTCTCCATTTTTCACCATTGTAAACCATTTTTGAGCCATAATTAAATATTTTGAGAGTATGTTTGCGATGATGAGCTAAAACTCAACACTGGGACGACGGAGGAGGCCGAGCTTCATACATGGGTAATTTTATTAATTCTTTTTAAGACTTTTGCATTAAAAATTAATTGAAATATGATTTTATAAAATTTGTTGTTATTTGATTAGATGGGTCATGCTTAGCTTAGGTGATTTGATGTTCCATGCTAAACATTTACAATCAATTTTTTGAGAATCTACTTTGGCAAAATAAGAGTCCATATAATTTATTTTTTGAGCGATTATTGTCGAGAATAATTCATTGAGCCCTATTTTAAAAAGATTGGCCGAATCATTAGTCCCAGTACCTCTCACCATTGTTAATATTTTATTGTATATGTTTATCTTTTTTATTAAGTCTAAAAAAATTATCCTTCACAAATCCGAGAGTTTGAACCTTCATTACTACAACCCATAAAAAATCATTAATCATTTTGGCGCCGCTGCCGGGGATTTGTGCTTAGGTAGAATTTTTAGGTTTTTTTTATTTCATTTGTTCTTTTTACGTTTCTTTGGGTGTGTCTTTGTATTACAGGTTTGAAGTTGGATACTAAAGACTTGGAATCAAAGCTTAAAGCTAAAAGAGAAGGAAAAAGACAAAGCAAAAAAAAAAAAAGAAAAAAAAAAAAAAAAAGAAAGAGAATTATTTTTTTTATTTTTTTAGAGACTTTCCATTTTTTATTTTATTTTATTATTATTTTTTTTTTTATTTCTTTTGGACTGGACTTTGGACATTATTTATTTTTTTTAAACCCTACGGAAGGGTATAATTATATATAAACTGTTGCAGGGAAGGACGACGATTACTATATCGTCTCGGCCCCTCGGGTTCGTACATGACATAGGAGTCGTGGCCCGAGTCGACTTCAACGGTTCATCCCCCGTCTGGTACGGGAGGTAAGTCCATCGAAACACTCGCGAATCTCCTGTAAGCGAGTTACTGTATTCCTTAAGGTGATTCATTGATTGAGGAGAATTTGGACTGTTTTTAAATTCCTAGTAAAGGGAAAGGCCTGGCCAATACAAGATAAGGGTTCGGATTTCATCACCGCTCCCTTCTTGCCCGCCTTAGGAAAACGAAACCTAACGCGAACCCAAGCTTAAAATTTGATAGAACGAGACCGATAGGGTAACGAGCTTGGTAGGAAATCTTTCGAAAAATATTGGTTACTCTTTTAGCATACTTCGAAGTTCATGATGGTTTCTGTGAGTTGAATGCGTGACTGCGCCGCCTTGTGATAGCGGTGAGGCCTTGGGTATCAAAGCTCCACTGAGCTTCCCTCGCCTCAATTCAACTTACTTTGACTCGGATTGATTCCAGAGGGGTTTGCTAAATTGTAACGAATTCCTTTCGAAGGATAGAAGCTGGTCTAGAAACAATCTAAGTGGAGCCATCATGCTTTTGTTTGCTAGATTCTATAGGTTTGATTTGGTCGAGTCAGCCTTGTTTGTGATTGTGTAGAATTCCCTTGCAATTAAGAATGTCGAACTGGTATGATAGAAGCCAATACAATGAGTATCGACCTGAATTTGAATATGGACATCATCTTTTTTATGACCATGTTGGGAATAGTGGTTGGGAACGCCATCCTTTGGAAGGATATGGGTCATACCCTGGTGAGCCCAATTACTATCCACACATGCATCGGTCTTACGAGCAAGAAGATTATAGTACTAGTTCTTCGTCTCTAGAGGATACAATCAAACTATTGAAAAGTAATCCTTTTTATGATCCCTCTGTTCCTATTCCTCCTTTAGAAGAGTCCCTCAGGGAGTTAGCTGAGTCGACGCGTAAGTTAGGTGAGATGAATAGTGTAATTATAGACGAAAGAACTACAATAATGAGTGAACTTTCTATAGAGGAATCCCTCAAGCTGATGGCTGAGACGAACGAAAGACTTGCTCGAAATAATCTTACTTTCCAATAATACCCTTAAAAAATGAGGATAGTTATTTTCATAATCAAGATGACGAGGTTAGAATTGGTAACACTACTTGTTTTGATGAGGTTCGATCTTTTTCATGTTATTATGATGAGGATAGTGTTGATGAAGAATCATACTTATGTAGGAATAGTGATCAGGAAATGGTTACTCCAATTGAGCTTTACAATGATAATATTATTTCTAGTTCAAATCTAAATAATTTTAATGATTATTCACCTATTCAAAAGGACGAGGATTTGACTAGAGACATCCTCGTTTTAGACGATGTAGTATTTCCTGTTTACAAAGCCGATAATGATTTAGAGGAACGAGTTTATTCTGAGAATAATTTTTTAGAGTCTAGCGATTTAGAAACAATAGTCTTAGACGAAGAAGATGAACTCGTAGAGCTTTTAAATATGAGTGAGGATGCATCACCTGAGTATGACCTAACAGAAGCAATTGACCATTTTCAGGATTCCGATGATCTAGAAATTAGGGAAATTGTAGTCAGTTTACCTAGAGACACACAAAACTCTAAGTTTGGGGCTGATTGTCATTCTCCATGTGCTTTACCTTTAACTCTTAGAAAGTTCCCTCATGTAGGGCTTGACATTTGTGCCTCAACCATCGTTCAAGATTATCTCCGTACACGTTTTCCCGAACCTAATAATGTCCAGAAAGAAGTTCAGTTATTAGAAACCCATCCTCTGGTTGATGTGGTTTTCCCAGGCTATGATACCTTTATTGACTTTGTTTTACCACCAAATAGTTTTCTTCCAAATGTGGGAACATATGATTTTCAGATGTGTCTGTTATTAAGTTTTGAGACTAAACCTAATTACTTTAGGATATTAGGGTTGACACATTTTCTTAAGGAAGACCACCTCTTTCATTGTGGTCAGCTGTGTGGGTCAAATCTGATTGACTTAGAGGATCCCCAGTTATTCAGGCTTTTGTTATGCGCTTCTAAGTTCTTACTTGAGTACTTCCAGACTCTTCAACCTGATCTTCAGAATGCCTTTGAGGAAATCCAACCGTTGAAAACCTGTTATCTAGACCCAGTTATAGAACCTGAACCTGAGCCACAACTAGATGTAGTTGTCTTAAACAAGGGTATGTTCGGTATCTTTTTGGTCTGTTACAGTTTCCTTTTCTTGTGGGTAATACTTTTTGGTTTTGAAGACCCACAGTTATTCCGGCTACTGTTATACGGTTCGAGTTGACTAATCCTTTCCTAAGTATGGCTGAAGACTTTAAACTTAGCACTTCTTGGGAGGTAACCCATGCTCATGCAACATGGTAATATCTTTCCTTAAATCTTTTTCTTCAAGTGGTAACAGTTTCTCCTTGTTCATGCTTTTAATTTTATCTTTAGAACATCGAGGACAATGTTAGATTTAAGTTTGGGGGTATGGGAGAAACTTTTTAGTTGCAATTAGGAAACTCCAGAGCCTAGAAATTTATGCCTATTAAGGTTTTCACTAACCAATCTAAGTGGATGGGAACATCTTGGTTATAGGAGTTGAGGAACCAATCTGATTAGATGGAAACTTCGAAAGAGTCTATTCATAAAAGCACAGAGCTCAGGTGTTAGAAATAACATGATAGTTGCACCATATCTCGTTGAGTCCTTTTCATTTCTTTTTTTTAATTTATTTTTTAATTTTAAACTATGTTTCTCTAAGTGATTAGGTGGGGCACACGATTCAAGTTGTTACCACTGCTAGGATGAATTAGAGTGACTGAGTTACTAAAAAAAAAAGAAAAAAAAAAGAAAAGACCGGACTAGTTAGACCAATCGGAATAAGTATTAACACTTGGATAGCAATATGCGTGTGTTCTCCCTGTTTCCGTCGCCTAAGCAAGCGTGGAATGCAGGACCCGTGGGAACTATCGTGTAATCTGCTGACAAGAAGCATGCGCTTGGATCAAAAAGATCTATTCATGACGTTAAGTTAAAAAAAAAAATTGTTATTGTTCTGTGTAGTCAACTGCTGGTTCCCTTGTATTTGCCAGTTTGTTGATCTAGATTTAAGTTATTGACCATTGGTTCCCTTGTATATGCCAGTTGTGTTGATATTAGTCAGACCGGTATCTCAGTCCATTAGGATAGGTTCATTCTGGCAGTGGCCTTCAGACAGATATGTGAAACATCGATCATTTGGTTAACATCAAAACCATCTACATTTTTCTATTTCCATCTCCTTTTTCCATCCATATGATTAGTTTGACTCCGAATATGATGTCCATAGTGCAACTATCTGAGTAGAGCTCTGTCACTTTATATGAATTTTAATATGCTTGAGTGCAAACTCGTGTACATCAATTGGAATTTCGCATCAGGGTACTTCCTCCTATAGTCAATAAGTATGCCAACCAAGGAGATTATTTAGTGCCTTCCAAGGTTCTGCATATATAAGCTAGGGTCTGGAGTAATGGTTTTGTGGGCACACCTCTGGTAAACCCTTCCGAGATTAACTCGGTTTTATTTATTTTTTATTAGTTTTGCTCGAGGACTAGCAAATAATAAGTTTGGGGGTATTTGATAGACACATTTTTGTGTCTAATTTGTCCTCAATGTCCGTATTGTTGGAACTCTATTTTTGTACTAATATTGTGTTTTTATGTATTTTTAGGAAATAAACATTTTTGGAAAATTCGGCTCGAAAAGTTGATTTTGGCACTCGGAGGACAAGTGTTATTCGGACTCTCGCTTTTGGATAAGGGGTAACATAATTACTAAGGGGGACCCCCAGGTCACCCCCAAGGCAGCTGCTATTCGCACCCCTACTCTGGATAGGGGACTACCAGTTTCTTCCCCATTTGAAACGATTTTGGCGGGAAATTTCTAAACAGTTCTGGCAGAATTTCGATCGTCAAAATGAAGGGGTTATGGGTCGATTCAATGGCTGAAATTTGGTATAGAGATGTGATATAGGTCAAGGAACATAGTATGGGTGACATGATCAATCAAATTTGGCTGCAATTTTCAGTATGATTCACACACCCAAAACAGAGCACGTGTATTGTAACACGAGCAAAATTGAAGTTCTTGTGTGCATGGGGGAGTTCTGCTGGCGTTGGAAGAGTGTTGAGGCGTGAATAAGTTGAATGGGAGCGTGCAGGAAGCAAGTTGACGTGAGAAAATTCTTTAAATGGCAATTATTCTCTATTTTTGGCAGCGAGGAATAATCGAATTAAAGAGAGTATATAGGCAATCAATGGTCGGATTTTTGGCCTCAATTCACTATAGATACACGTACAATTGAAGTGAGCCAGGGGGTGGATACTTGGGAGGAGAAGATAGGAAGCTGCAGAGGAAGAATCACGAATTCTCTCTGTTGTTGCTGATGTTGCTGTTCGTGATGAAGATGAAGAACATGAAGAACGGACTTGCCAAGACAGTCGTTTAATAACTGTCGTAGTTTTCCTTCATTTGCAGCAGTTATTCGCAACACTTCCTTTTTATCGTTCTGTAATAGTGGACTCTGTAACGCTTATAAACGTTGCAGTTTCCCGATTTTCTCCATTTTTCACCATTGTAAACCATTTTTGAGCCATAATTAAATATTTTGATATTATGTTTGCAATGACGAGCTAAAACCCAATACTGGGACGACGGGGGAGGCCGAGCTTCATACATGGGTAATTTTATTAATTCTTTTTAAGACTTTTTCATTAAAAATTAATTGAAATATGATTTGATAAAATTGGTTGTTATTTGATTAGATGGGTCATGCTTAGCTTAGGTGATTTGATGTTCCATGCTAAACATTCACAATCAATTTTTTGAGAATCTACTTTGGCAAAATAAGAGTCCATATAACTTATGTTTTGAGCGATTATTGTCGAGAATAATTCATTGAGCCCTATTTTATGAAGATTGGCCGAATCATTAGTCCCAGTACCTCTCACCATTGTTAATATTTTATTGTATATATTTATCTTTTTTATTAAGTCTAAAAAAATTATCCTTCACAAATCCGAGAGTTTGAACCTTCATTACTACAACCCATAAAAAATCATTAATCACAGACCACCTAACATTCATCTAAACCTTCATATCACCACAGAGCTTCATCACTTCAACCACTGTGAAATGCAATCACCAAAACACCTATAGCAACAACTACATCTTCTCAAACCCATCTGCTCATCAACCAAACCAACAATTTCAGCTTCAAAACTTCAGTTCACCAGATTTACTAACCACGGATCTGAGATCTTCTTCTCATCTTCTTATCATCATTACCATCTTCGAATTCAATACCAGAAACAATTAGCAGAAACCCTAACAATTTCTATAATCAATTCCAAACCCCGGATCCCTTGAGCTCAACCCACAAATACTGGGATTTAACTCTCAATTCGAGTGATACCCAACTCCAATCTTATTCATTAACCTCAATTTCTTCTTTAAATTCTTCCACTAAATCTTCCATGAACTGCAAGCTTCTTTTGTTGCTTTGTAAACACAGCAAAACCCCCAACCAACCTTCAATTATTCATTTCTTTCTCGCTTCAATTTCCCATTGATTCCCGGACTCTCAAACAACTGCCGCCATGGGTTCTCTATTTCAGGCAGAGAGAAAGTAAAATAAAACCTAATGATTTCATCTCTGAAATTTAGGTATTGGTAATGAGAGAAACTGTTAAAGGCATCCGATTTTTTTAAATAAGGACAATCTGAAATGATAGGCCTGTCAGTTCCATAGAACCGCCCACCTAACCTCCTCCTTGCTCCATCGTAGCTAGCCTCATTCGCCTATGATTTGATCTTTTTTCTCCTTATCGTTCCGACTGGACGCTTTCTCCTTCTTTTTCTCACAGTGACTCCAAAGTACCTGTTAAACTCAAAAGCAAACATAAAATACATAATTTACAAGAAAACTAGCAAAGAAAGCATAAATACTAGATGTAAAATTAGGTGTTTTAGACACCTATCAGATTCCCCCACCCTTAGACTTTGCTAGTCCTCGAGAAAATCAAACAAAACTTATTCTAAAAGATACATACAACTCCATCTCATGAGGGTTTACTAAAGATATACCCACAAAACCTACTTTTCCAACTTACTAGTTCTCCGTAATGATAGTATCCAATGCGCTAAGAAGACATAGAAATTCTGCACACTAGTCATAAGAAGTTAGACACATAAATGAACACAATCTCATCCTTAAAAGTTGAGAGAGAAATAACCATCCCTTCTCGAAAGAAATTCGGGTTCGGAGTGATCGAAAGTCTCGACTCTGCCTCACAAGAAAGGGTTTTATGATATTGCTCTCAATAATAAATAGCTTTTTATGGGTCACACATGTGTCGAGGTAGGAATGAAGAGAGAATCCTGCGACACGTTGAATGGTAGGAAGGCAAAAACCCTCTGAATTGTTTTGAAAACCCACATCTTTTATCATTTTGAAAACCCTTTTTCTGACGATCTCTAAGAAAGGAAATCAACCACTTAACGAAGGTGGGAATATGCTTACTTACCTCGTTATCCGTTCGGCGTGCAGTTAGCACCACTCTCACAGCATCCATAGAAACGTCTTCGGTCTTCAATCCTGTCTTCATCTTCGTCTTCGGTCTTCAACTCTTGATGATAAATCTTGAACTTCGTAGAATCTTGACAATGTGATTCTTTCCTCTAATTCCTTGTTGCTTGAAACTTCATTACGATATTTCTTCTTCCATTGGCTTTATTGAATAAATACAAAACCAAAAACGAACTAAACAAACCAAAATATGATGCAATGAATTTTTTTTTTTTCTTTTTTTTTTTTTTTTTTTTTTTTTATTGAATGCAAGATAAATAAAGTAAACAAAAAAACAAAAATTAAAACTAATGATGACCTAATAAACTTTTCTCTTGTTTTTTTTTTTTTGACAAGAGAAAATAAATACAAATACAAATAAAATAAAATAAAATAAAATACAAAGGCCATGGTGTAAGTACTTTACCGCTCGATTCTTCACAACTTGTATGTCTCGATATCATAAACTTCTTGACTTCTCATCTTGATAATCTTCACTCTTGTACAATAGTCTTCAACTTGTAAAAATTTGCTCCTTGTTTGTTGCTATACTTGAATCTGAAATCTGCTCATTTCTGTACTGTTGCTTGTAAACCTTAAACGTCTTCAACTTTCCTTCGAATTTCTCCTCTTGTTGATGATGATGGTGTTTCTATGGATCTGTTGGTGTAGAGAGAGATAAAGTGGATGGTGCTAACTGCGAACAAGATTACAAGTGGTATGTAAGTTAGCAATTTGATGTCACCATTCATGATTGATAAAATAGCACTCAAGAGTTCAAAATAATGCTTCTATTGGTGGTAGGTTGGGTATCTCACCATTCTACCCGGAGTTTACGTACGGTGACACACACTCTAAAAGCACAAATTTAGACAGGTACAAAGAATTGAAGATCGGTGCCTCTCATGATGTAACATGGGTAGTCTCCACTATAGGGGATCATAAATCTAATACCGAATTTAGTATGCACCTCATTTGCCACTGGGATGGTTAAATCCAACTTTAACTCTCATACAAGTAAGAAACCCGATCATGTTCTCTGTCATCTCTAAGTTCAGTCACTCTTATGAGAATCTCGATGTAATCTTAGCGACATGTATACTATGTGACTCTAAACTAACTACAAGTTGGAGTTTTCTTATTCACTATTTTACACAAAAATCGAAAATTTTGAAAATTTTACAATGCAAATGCTTAACCACTCCCCCACACTTGAACTTTACATTGTCCTCAATGTAAATTGAGTCATCCAAAGTAAGTCAAGGTGGGAAATTCTAAAATGATAATGTGACAAGAAATCAGAAAAAGTAAATGCAAGACAAGAAAAAGCTAAAAACAAGACAAGAAAATAAAAATAAGACAAGAAATACTCATCCGATGGGTTGCCTCCCATTTAGCGCTTGGTTTAAAGTCGTCAGCCCAACTATCTCCTTGCTTTCTATGACTCCTCCAGAGGAAGTGCATCCACAAAATTAGCTCCTTCCACCACTTCGGAAGTGAAATTCTCATAATATGGTTTCAACCGGTGCCCATTAACTTTAAGTTCCTTGCCTGTAGCTATGCTACGAATTTCTACTGCACCATGAGAAAACACATTAGTAATAATAAAAGGTCCAACCCAACTGACCTTAATTTACCCGGAAATAAATGCAAACGAGAATTAAACAAAAGCACTTTCTGCCCAATGCAAAATTGTTTCCTAGAAATCATGTTATCATGAAATGCTTTCGTGTTTTCCTTGTAAATGCGCGAGCTTCAAATGCATCATTGCGAAGCTCCTCTAGCTCTTGGAGTTGTAACTTCCTTTGTTTTCCAGCCCCATCCATCTCCATATTGCATCGCTTAATAGCCCAAAACTCCTTATGCTCAATTTCAACGGGTAAATGACAAGGTTTACCATACACAAGCCTAAAGGGAGACATCCTGATAGGTGTCTTATATGCGGTTCTATAAGCCTACAAAGCATCATTAAGTCGCATGCTCCAATCTTTCCTTGTTGGGTTCACCGTCTTCTCTAGAATGGATTTCACCTCCCGATTGGAAACCTCGGCTTGTCCATTTGTTTGGGGATGATAAGGTGTTGCAATCTTGTGCGACACATTGTACTTCTTCAACAAGGTTTGTAAGATCTTGTTTATGGCTCTTGGAATTCCAAACTTTGCAAAGATATTAGCTTGCACAAAATATGAAACCACTTTAGAATCATTAGTCGGGGTGGCCTTAGCTTCCACCCATTTCGAGACATAATCAACAACAAGTAAGATATAAAAATTCCCATGAGAGTTGACAAAAGGACCCATAAAATCAATACCCCATACATCAAAAACTTCAATAAATTGAATAAAAGTTTGTGGCATTTGATTTCGGGCACCTAGATTGCATGTTCTTTGGCACCTATCACAAGTTGTACAAAATGTATATGCATCTTTAAACAAGATTGGCCAATAAAAAACGCTTTCAAGTACCTTGTAAGCGGTTCTCTTACTCCCAAAATGTCCTCCACAAGCATAGGAGTGACAAAAAGACAAGATAGAATTAAATTCAGATTCGGGAACGTACCTTCGTAATACTTGGTCACTACCTTGTTTCCATAAGTATGGATCATCCCATATGTATTGGTTCCATAACCTCTTAAGTTTGCCCCTCTCAGCACAAGACAAGTTCTTTGGGATTTGTTTAGGCACCAAGTAATTGACAATATCGGCATACCATGGTTCTCCAAAGGCAATTGAGAATAGTTGCTCATCCGGGAAACTTTCACGCAATGGGATAGCTTCCTTGTCCACAGCAAGACGTCTCAAATGATCCGCAATGGTGTTCTCAATTCCTTTCTTGTCCTTGATTTCAATATCAAACTCTTGCAAGAGTAAGATCCATCGTATAAGCCTCGGTTTCGCTTCTTTCTTCATTAGCAAGTACCTAAGTGCTACATGATCAGAAAAGACAACAACTTTTGTACCAATTAGATAAGAGCGAAACTTTTCCAAAGCAAAAACAATATCCAACAACTCTTTTTCAGTGGTTGTGTAGTTTTGTTGGGCCTCATTTAACGTTCTAGAAGCATAATAAATAGCATGAGGTATCTTCCCCACACGTTGCCCAAGCACCGCACCAACCGCATAGTCACTTGCATCACACATGAGCTCAAAAGTCTTGCTCCAATCCGATGGTTTAATGATAGGGGATGAAATCAAAAGTTCTTTCAAACGATTGAATGCCGCCATACACTTTTCATCAAAGTTAAAAACCACATCTTTTTGCAATAAGTTGAAAAGTGGTGATGCTATCTTGGAAAAATCCTTGATAAATCAACGATAAAAACCTGCATGACCAAGAAAAGAGCGTATCTCCCTCACCGTAGTGGGAGGGGTTAAAGCACGAATAAGGTCTATTTTAGATTTATTGACTTCCCAGCCTATAGAAGATATTATATGGCGTAAAACTATGCCATGAGTTACCATGAAATGACACTTTTCCCAATTTAGCACAAGATTTGTTTCAACACATCGTTCAAGGATTAGTGACAAGTTGTGCAAGCAAAAGTCAAATGAATCCCCAAATACACTAAAATCGTCCATAAACACTTCGATTATGTTTTCAACATATTCTGAGAAGATACTTACCATACACCTTTGAAAGGTAGCTGGAGCATTGCATAAGCCAAAAGGCATCCTTCTATAAGCAAAAGTACCGAAATGACAAGTGAAAGTGGTTTTCTCTTGATCCTCCGGCGCTATCATAATCTGATTGTAACCTGAACAGCCATCAAGGAAGCAATAGTAAGAGTGTCCAGCTAAACGTTCAAGCATTTGATCAATAAAAGGCAATGGAAAATGATCCTTCCTAGTGGTGGCATTCAATTTCCTGTAATAAATACAAACCTTCCAACCGGTTTGCACACGAGTTGGGACAAGTTCATTTTTATCATTCTCCACCACCGTCACACCTGATTTCTTTGGTACTACTTGTACCGGCTCATCCAATTTCTATCGGATATGGGGTAGATAACACCCACGTCCAAAAACTTTAGTATCTCCTTTTTCACAACTTCCATCATGGGAGGGTTCAAACGACTTTGCGCATCCCTTGTAGGCTTTGCATCGTCCTCCAAACGGATTTTGTGCATACATACGGCAGGGCTTATACCCTTGATATCGGCAATTGTCCATCTTATGGTCGTCTTGTACTTACTTAGCACCCTTAGAAGTTTTTTCTCCTGTAATTCACTAAGCTTGTTAGAAACAATCACAGGTAAATCTTCCTTGTCACCCAAGTACAAGTACTTTAGGTGATCGGGAAGAGGTTTCAATTCTAACTTTGGAGATTTAACAATTGAAGGTACAATCTTTTCATCACTTCATAAAGAAATAAAAGAGATATTATGAGTTTTCTGGAATCCTTGCAGTGAATTAAGATCACCAAGGGCTTCCTTGATTTCATTACCACACTCTACATCATTATCCATGGATGTAGTTAAAACGGTTTCCAAAGCATAACCACCATTCAATTCAAACACTTGTTGTGCCAATGTATCCATAACATCAATGGAGAAATAAGAGTGGACATCACTAGGATATCTCATCATTTCGAAAATGTTGAAACGTATTGTTTCTCCATCAAACTCCATAGTTAGCGTTCCCTTGTCCACATCAATAATGGTTTTCGCCGTTTTCATGAAGGGACGCCCAAGTAGCAATGGAAGAGACGAGTCCGGTGACCCTTCATTCATCTCTAACACGCAAAAGTCAGCTGGAAATACAAGTTGATTAACCTGCACAAGAACATCCTCAACAATACCCATTGGGTAACATTAGAGCGATCGGCTAATTGCAATACAATTCCAGCCTTTTTAAGAGGACCTAACTCAAGTGAATTGTACATAGATGCAGGCATAACATTAACGGATGCACCTAAATCCAACATAGCTTTGTTAAATGTGGTGTTACCAATTGTGACTGGAATGTCAAAGCTACCGGGATCCTTACATTTCAGTGGGAGTTTGTGTTGTAAGATTGCCGAAGCATTCTCCCCCACACTTAGCACTTCATTACCTTTGAGCCTTTGCTTATTGGTACACAAGTCCTTCAACACTTTCGCATACTTGGGAACTTGCTTGATAGCATCAATGAGTGGTATGTTCACATGAATCTTCTTTAGAACGTCTAAAATCTCCTTTTCTAGTTCCGCCTTCTTGGAACTTGCAAATCTGCGAGGAAAGGTAAAGGAGGAACATAAGTAGAAACCGGAGTTTTAGAGTTAGGAATAGGTACCTCAGAAGTTTGGGGAGAATCATCACCTTCTCCTCCAAAAAGGTCCTTTGGTGTTTCCACCTTGCCCGAATCAGTAACTTCGGGTTGCACAAGTTGTGTACCACTTCTCAACGTAATAGCATTGACACCCTCTTTTGGGTTAATAGGTTGAGAAGGGAGTTTCCCACTATTTTGTGCCTTCAATTTGTTTATATCAACGCCATGGAGCCCATTTGTGTCTGCAACTCCTTGATAGCACTCTTAGTTTCTTGTTGACTTTCTTAAACATGGTAGAAATGCCTTGCATAAAAGTTTGAAGCTTTGCATCGATATCGGAACCTTGATTTTGCATCGATTGTGTGTGGTTGCTGAAATTGTTGTTGTTGCGGTTGGAATTGTTGTTGTTGCGGTTGGAATCCACTCGAACGGTTGAAAGTAGGTTGTTGGACCGCTCCTTTCTTGTTTGCATAGCTAAAGTTGGGGTGATCTCTCCATCCCGGATTGTAAGTGTTAGAGTAGGGATCATACCGTCTTTGTTGATTTGGAAAGACCGCACTAGCTTGCTCAAACTCTTCACCATATGAAGGTAAAATAACCGCAGCCATCTTTTGCATCATTTGCTCCATGTTATTCATCCTTTGATCACGGTGTGATGATGAATCCGTAACTTCATGCACTCGCCTAACCATTGGTTCACCTCTTGTGTAGAATTGTTGCGAGTTTGCAGCCATTCTTTCAATCAACTCGGTAGCTTGGGCCACCGTCTTGTTCACTAGTGCACCACCACCCGCTGCATCAAGAAGATATCTATCACTTATTTGGAGGCCTTCATAAAAGTATTAGATCATCGTAGCGTCACTGAATTGGTGGTGTGGACAGCTTGCCACAAATCTCTTGTATCGCTCCCAACATTCATACAAAGATTCTCCTAGTGTTGCTTTATCCCACAAATGTCTTTGCGAATTTGAGTAGCCTTTGACACAGGAAAATACCTCTCTAGAAAGAGATTCTTCAACCCGTTACATGTAGTGACACTTCCGGATGGTAAATAATACAACCATTCCTTAGGATTATCCGCCAAAGAGAATGGAAAAGCTTTCAACATTGCACCATCGGCATTAGTCTCCGGTGGTAGCATGGCCGTGACTATGGTATGGAAATCCATGAGATGCTTGTTTGGATCCTCATTCGCCATGCCATGAAACTTCGGTAACTCTCTAATCAACCCCGGATTGATCTCGAAGGTTGAATTTGTTTGGATACACCATCGTTGTGTATCAAGCCTATGAGAAGCCAAGTCCTTGAGTGTACGATTTGCATCACCCATTGCTTCTTCTTCTTCAACTAGTGGTTCTTCTATGAATGAAACCTTTTATTCTTCTTCTACTTATAACTCTTGTTCTTCCGTCGTGTCTTGACTTGGTTGGAGTATTGTGCCTCTTCGAGTAGCTATCCCGCACCTTAGATAGTTCTAATCTTTAGAAGCCAGGGATTAGGTACCTGAAAAAAATTCTCGCAAACAAGTGAGAAACAAGACAAGAAAACAAAAAGCAAATACGAAAGCAGAAATGATGATAAGAAACTAAAAACTTAATAACAAGCCGTATGCCTCCCCGGCAACTGCGCCAAAATTTGATCGCAGTCGTATGCGTCAAAAATAATTTCACTTTCTCAATCTACTAAATATAAATATAGTATGTGGTAAGAAAGAGTTTGTTCCCATAGAGAGGCTTTTGTTGTTATAAAATTTCAGTTTCTTAGTATCCAAGGGGGGATTTTGTTTTAGCAAAGCAATAAAAGTAATTGAAAACAATAAAATAATTTGAATAATCAGTAAGGAAGAGATATTGGTCACGGGATAGTATCATTCACAAACATGTATTTTCATCAATGACTAGAATTGATATTTTAATCTCTCATTTATTAAAAGACCTAGGATACCTTGATCGCAAGAATATCCCGCTAATTCCCTGATTTCATCACAACCACATTAAAAGATGCATATGTGAATTCTACCTAGAAAACAACCTAAAGTGTAAAAGCACAAATAAGCTTAACTTCCTAAGAGCAATAAGTTTTATGGAATAAGACTAATCAAAGCAACCGAACGTGTAAAAACACTAATTCGATTTAACTAAGACTATGATTCATATGTGACTAGTAGGATATATCACTACAAGCACTACTCACATTTATGCTACTTGTAATCCAGAATTTATCACTTTTTCGTATAATAAAACCTAATCTAGCAATAGATATGAATACCAATCTAATTGATTCCGGACTCAATCAAACTAGCACTCAAATCATGCAACAATATTAACAATGAATCATAAACAATAAAGTTGAGACAAAACTAATCCATTGATTTAAATATCATGCTTGAGAAATCAACTTTTATCCCATAACCAATAATTGTGTTTAGTTACTCATAGTAATGGAGTTCATCATAATAATTTTCATAAAATAAAGAAATAAAAAATATACGAAAGCAAACCCTAGTAGAATCGTCGTTCTCCTCCAAAACTCCAAGTATAAAAAATCCGTCATCAAAGTTATAAAAATCTCTCCTTTTGTAGTTCCTTTGCTTTCCAAAACTAGGTCAATTCTCCAATCCAAAGTCCATCACCAAGAAGTCCACCAAGCCCATATTGTAGAAAATACCCATATAGAAAATGGCCCAGTAAACTTCTTAGCCAAAAGATAGTCGCCGGAAAACTGGGGTCACCGGCCGGAAATTGGCCGACACAGTCGTCGGGACAAAGCTCAGGTGACCGGCAAAGTCCACCCGGTCACCGGTCAAACATAACAGTCAGTCTGGTCAACTCAGTCAAGGTCACTGAGTCAGGGTCTAGTCAGACTTGAGTTAAGACCGTTTCGGGACTGCTAAGTCAGATCTGAGTCACTGCTAACTCAGCTGACTTAGTTCTAGGCCAAAGCCACTGCGAAGACCTAAGCTTCTGTTGCACAATCATTGCACGTCTCAGCTTCCTTGCCAGCCATGATGGCCATGTATGTTGCACCATCTTCTTGCAATATATTGTCCTGTAACCTTCAGCTCATGCATTCATGCACTTCAAATTACTAACTGCAACTTCTTCTCTATCTCATATCCACTATTCCCAGCAACATTGCTTCTCTTATAATTCGAGCTCAAACCATTCAACCCTGTCAATTGCATCATTTGTAGCTCAACTTCACAGCCATACTTCACTTCATTTCTGCAATTGCACCTGCAATAGCTAAAGCCATTCATCCATTCCTGCAACTTAGTGCAGCATCAAGTTTAACTACATTAGATCCCCAACTCAGCTACACACTTGCCTGACCATTTCATCTTTGTCTCAAGACATTCATTGCCTCATACCAAAACCTTACTTCCCATTTCGGTTCACCATAAATCTAAACCATAGCACTTGAACTGCATCACAGGAACTCAACCAACACAGTAGTAACATCATAAACAACTTCATCTCCCATCTTTCCTCATCTGCAATCCCGTAAAACTGCTGCCACTACCACCTGACCTGACCACAAATATTTCAGTCACCACCAACGCTTCTAAACACAACCCATAGCTCATTCTACAGCTTATTCTCCATTCATTACTGCAGCATCCACCAAGCTTCAACCGATCATCTTTTCAAGCCATACCCGCAATTCAGTTCAGGTAACAGTACACTTGAATCTACAGCTCCATTTCCTTAAGCCATTATTTGCACTTCAGACACAACTCTAGTCCCATAACCTGCGATGCGCCTCAACATGTTTCAACTTCCATATTCCACCTCAAATAATTGCAACTGCAATGCCATTTCACAGCAAAACAACCGTACACACAGGCTCCATGTCACCAGTTCATCTCCGTCTTAACACAATAACACCAGTTTACAGACCTCCAGGACCATTCTTTGCTTCCAGCTGAAACAACAGCAGCAACACCACCTTCTCTTGCTTAGAGACTCCACTCTCAAACTCAGTTCCAGACCACCTGCAATGCCATGGCTTCACTGCCACATCTCAGTCCTCAACAACAACAAGCAACAACAAACCTAGGCAGCTTAATCATCTCTAAATCCATGTAACCCAATAGCTCCTACTGCAGACCACCTAACATTCATCTAAATCCTTCATATCACCACAGAGCTTCATCACTTCAACCACTGTGAAATTCAATCACCAGAACACCTATAGCAACAACTGCATCTTCTCAAACCCATCTGCTCATCAACCAAACCAACAATTTCAGCTTCAGAACTTCAGTTGACCACCAGGACTCATTTAATATCACCACCAGAATTCACTCAGTTCAGTTTCTTCTCAAACTTCGGAAGCATCATCTTCTTAACAAACCCAAAATTCCTTCTCCACTAATCCACCAGATTTACTAACCACGGATCTGAGCTCTTCTTCGCATCTTCTTATCATCACTACCATCTTCGAATTCAATACCAGAAACAATTAACAGAAACCCTAAAAATTTCTATAATCAATTCCAAACCCCGGATCCCTTGAGCTCAACCCACAAATACTGGGATTTAACTCTCAATTCGAGTGATACCCAACTCCAATCTTATTCATTAACCTCAATTTCTTCTTTAAATTCTTCCATTAAATCTTTCATGAACTGCAAGCTTCTTTTGTTGCTTTGTAAACACAGCAAAACCCCCAACCAACCTTCAATTCTTCATTTCTTTCTTGCTTCAATTTCCCATTGTTTCCCGGAATCTCAGACAACTGCCGCCATGGGTTCTCTATTTCAGGCAGAGAGAAAGAAAAATAAAACCTAATGATTTCATCTCTGAAATTTAGGTATTGGTAGTGAGAGAAACTGTTAAAGTCACCCGTTTTTTTAAATAAGGACATGCTGAAATGATAGGCCCGTCAGTTCCATAGAACCTCCCACCTAACCTCCTTCTTGCTCCATCGTAGCTAGCTTCATTCGCCTATGAATTGATCTTTTTGCTCCTTATCGTTCCGACTGGACGCTTTCTCCTTCTTTTGCTCACAATGACTCCAAAGTACCTATTAAACTCAAAAACAAACATAAAATACATAATTTACAAGAAAACTAGCAAAGAAAACATAAATACTAGATGTAAAATTAGGTGTTTTAGACACCTATCAGGGAGTGCGGCTGTGGAATATTTTAGGAGTTTTCTTGTATCTTTATAAAATCCTTGATGAATGCACTAAGTTTCGACTATGTGAAATCATCGAAACAAACTTGATATGTTCTCTTTTATTCTTGAAGTATCTCTATGAGAATTTCATTATGATCCCACTAGTTTTCGTACCTTTGCCAATTTATATTGACAAAAAGGGGGAGAATTATTGTGTAATTCATACTACAAATACATATGGTTTACGGATCATTATGTAAGGGGGAGTGGTTTTCATTGTAAGATGAAGTATTGACTAAGGGGAAGTGATATATATCACCATAATATTATTGTCAAAGTTGTGATACAATTGAACTTTGATGATGTGTAATAATACTATGATATTGTATAACAATAATTGAGAACAATTGTTTTCTTATTGTTATGGCTACGGATCTTCAACAACTATGATGCTGAGTTAAACACGTTCAGAATCACTGGAGTACTTGGAAGTGACGAAGATTTCGAGTAATGTTGAAGAACCAAGGAAATCAAGCATTTGTATGAGAAGCTACAAAGTTTATTTATTTTGTAATCCATATGTATTGATAGTTTTGTCACTAAAATTGACAAAGGGGAAGATTGTTAGAGCACTGCTCGGTCGAACTCGCAAGTATTGCTATCTCAAGCTTGTTTGTCAAGTTTAGTTACCAAAACTATAATTATTAATTTCTAGTCTACTTATAGCTATGTCTCAGATTAGGATAAAATGTGTAGTTGATCTTTAGACTTCACGGCGTTTATCGATTGAAGACGAAGAACTACTAAGGAGAGCTTGTGGAACTTCATTAACAAAAGGTATGTGGAGACTTGAACTTATCTATCACTCAGAAGTATATTTCTATTTTATCTCCTATTGAGACAAAAGTCGTATAGCTATATAGACTTTATTTTATACATATTTGATATTTCGAGCCGAGTTTAACTCGCTTACATATTTCTCGAATTATGTGTTGGTACGCTTTCGCTTTAACCAAGTTCATCTTTTATTCTTGACGAAAGTCAAAAGATGATCATATGAAAATCGCCTGGTAACATCTTACATGATTTGTGTGAGACAGTCATTTGATATAGACTCAGAATTTTTCGTATTGATCTATTGATCACTTGAAAATTGCTTTGAAGCTAATAGTTTGTGTGACATAGCTAATCCCATCTTCTAAGAATGTTTCGATGATTAACATGGAGTTTAGAACAATTAACCATTGATTGGATATAACACAATATACGTACTTGTATGCTAACTGTTGCATGTTACTCCAAGTCCGAGAACCATTGTATGCATACCCTTATGCGTACTGGTTTAACAGTTGAAGTCCGAGGACTTAGTATGTATACCCGTATGCGTACTGACTTAATAGCTCAAGTACGGGAATTTAGTATGCGTACCCGTTTGCATACTAATTCAACTGAGTTCGGTCGTGAACGCCAGTATGCGTACCCGTTCGCATATTGGCGGACAGACCAAGTCCGGAACTCTAAGTATACGTACCCGTTTGCCTACTTGCGTGGGTTATGTTCTAAAATCGGTTTTTTCATGAAAAAAATAATTTTATATAATAAGAAAAACAATCTTTTGCAAACCGTGGCTATAATGTTCATGAATTGATTTTAGTGAATCAAAATCGATTTTGCTTCAATTGTGTCTTGTATACTTCTACGAGAATATAAACAATTGAACAACTCTATAAATAGTTTCATTTGAGTCATTTGAACTATTTGTGATAAAGATGAATAAGGTTGATATCAAAGTGTTCATATGGCTAACTTTGGTTAACTATTGTTGAGCCAACCAAGTGTACACGTTTAAGTACGGTTACCCATATCTAAATGAAGGAACATTTACTTGTGTATAACAAGCTAAGTTCAATCTAACGGTTGAAAGATATTAGCTTGAATCTAATCAGGTTTTCATTTAACGGTGAATATTGAATGCTTTGTTACCAAGGTAGCATTGATTGCAAACCCTGATTTGAAGACTATATAAGGGAGAACTCTAGCAACTGGGAAACCTAATCCCCACACCACATGTGTGATACTAGTTGCGGCTAGAGTCGATTCTCCTTTAACCTAGGTTTTTCTAAATCCATTATTAGGTTAACGACTTGAAGACTTCATTGGGATTCTGAAGTCAGACCCAACTATTTTCTCTGTAATTGCGTGTTTTGATCTTACTTTGTTCTATCGTATTAAGTACTATCTTCTCTAAGATTTTCTCAAGATTCAACCTCCGATAGGTAAGATAAAAAGTATTCATAAACATCTTCGTCTCATCGTTTGTGATTCCACAATATCTTGTTTCGCTACCATACGATTAAGGTTATTGTGAGATGATTGATATTACTAGGATGTTCTTCGGGAATATAAGTCCGGTGTATCAATTGGTTCCTGTTCACCTTGATTTATCAAAAGACGGAACAAAAACTCGTAGGTATTTCTGTAGGAGACAGATTTATTTATTCAATAGAATTTTCTGTGTGAGACAGATTTGTTTATCAAGTCTTCGACTTTGGGTCGTAGCAACTCTTAGTTGTGGGTGAGATCGGCTAAGGGAATCAAGTGCGTAGGGTCCTTCTGGGTTTCAGAGGCGTAAGGAATGCGACTGTACCTTAATCAGTGTGAGAATGGTTAGGGATCAACCATATTCCAGTCTAAAGTTAACTTGAAGTAGGCTAGAGTCTGTAGCGGCTTAATACAGTGTGGTGTTCAAATCTGGACTAAGTCCCGGGGTTTTTCTGCATATGCGGTTTCCTCGTTAACAAAATTTCTGGTGTCTGTGTTATTTCTTTTCCGCATTATACTTTTATATAATTGAAATATCACAGGTTGTGCGTAGTTCAATCAATTAGATAATCCAACCTTTGGTTGTTGATATAAATTGATTGACCCTTGGATATTGGTATTTGGTACCATCCAAGTTATTTCTCTTATTGATCACGCTCACAGATTTCTATCTGTTCGATTGCAGATTGATTTGAGAAATAGATATAACTCTTGGATGTATCTTCCTTGATTGAGTCTGACTGTCTAGTTGATTCTCTTGGAAATACATTGGAGTTAGTCCATACAGATTTCCTAAATGAAATATTGGGTGTGGTTGTTAGATCCCCCGCTTTTTCAAGTACTTTGTACGATTACGAATCAAACCGATTTCGATTCAATTTGTTCATACATATTTCTATGAGATAGTTAACATTTAACAACTCTATTTGAAACACAATTAGATTCATTTGATTATCTATCATGATTGGTTGATCTTCATTTTGATATAGAAGTGTTAGATGAATACGGCTAAGACAAAAGTGTTCATATGGCTAACTTCGGTTAACTGTTATTGAGCCAACTCAATATACATGTTGATGTACGATAACCCATATGTAAATATAAGTATATTTCATTTGTGTGTAACAAGCTAAGACCATCTAATGGTGGAGATTGATTTTTTAATTTCTAAGCAGACTTAACTTGAATCTTAAATCAGGAGTTCATCTAACGGTGAATATTGAATGCTTTGTTACTAAGCTATCTTAGTTTTGATTGAAAGCAACCCTGATTTGAAAGACTATATAAGGGAGAACTCTAGAAACTGGAAAATCTAATCTCGACACTTTCGTGCGTCCTAGTTGCAAACTAGAGTCGATTCTCCTTTAACCTAGGTTTTCCAAAACCATTATTAGGTTAACGACTCGAAGGCTTCATTTGGGATTCGTGAAACCAGATCCAACTATTTTCTCTGTAGTTGTGTATTCTGATCTTACTTGTTCTATTGTATTGAGTTTTATATTCTCTAAGATTTATTTGAGATTTCTCTAATAGGGTAAGATATAAAAATTAATCACAACAGTTCTTTGTCTCAGACTCTTTTGATTCCGCAATAACTTCTTCTGTTAATCAGTTAGGTTATTGTGAGGTGACTAATATTTCTAGGCCGCTCTTCGGGAGTATAAGACCGGATTATTAGTTGGTTCCTGTTCACCTTAATCTTTGTATCAAAAGGCGGAACAAAAACAGAATAAAGAATAGACATATATGTGGGGGACAAATTTGTTTATAAGTCTTCGACTTTGGGTCTTAGCAACTCTTAATTGTGGTAAGATTAGCTAAGGGAATCAAGTGCGCAAAATCCTGCGTGGTTCTAGAGGCGTAAGGAACATGACTGTACCTTAAACGGTGTGAGACTTGGTTATGGCTCAAATACATTCTAGTTCGAAGTTAACTTGTAGTAGGATAGAGTCTGTAGCGGCTTAATACAGTATGGTGTTCAAATCTGGACTAGGTCCCGGGATTTTTCTGCATTTGCGGTTTCCTCGTTAACAAAATTTATGGTGTTTGTGTTATTTCTTTTTCGCATTATATATGTTTATATTATTGAAATATCATAGGTTGTGCGTAGTTCAACCAGTTGATAAATCCGACCTTGTTTGTTGGATAGAACTTGATTGACACTCGGGCATTGGTCTTGGGTACCGTCCAAGTAATTTCTCTTATCAATTAGGCTCGCAGATTTCTATTTGTTTGATTTGCTTATTGTATTGAGAAAGAGATAAAAACTCTTTGATATAATTCTTGATTGAGTCTCACTTTTAAGTTGGTGCTCTCGGAATCAAATTGGACTTTAGTCCATATAGATTGTCGAACGAATTATAGGGTGTGGTTGTTATACCCCCGCTTTTTCAGAATGTGTTATGGTCAGGAGTAGGCTCACGAGGCTATTTCTATTTTTGACCATGAAACATTTGGCGACCATAGTGAGAGTTTTCACATGCCCATTTTGTGGCCTAAAATTTTTCATGGTACATGACCGACAATACTTTGTGGTTTAGTGAATCAACTTCACCCACAAGTATTCAGCGTTGCACACTTGCATCAAAGTATACATCTGCCTTCACTCTTAAGGCTTTGCGCAACAAAAATCTTTCTTCTTTTCTCTCTAACTCTTTATGCCTCCATAAGCATAAGAGTTTTTCCATGTACTTAAGCAAAACTAACAATATATCAGCAACATCAAAACACACACATGACATAATTAACCCATTTTATTGTATCAAAACAAGATTACAAAACTTTTGTCCAACCAATGGACTAAACATGCCATCACCCTCTTCGTGATGCCTTATTCTCTCAAACGTGAGACTAACTCTACAAACTCTATAAGAATCTCATATTCTACTGATTTACAATGCCTCTTGATCGCTGTCGTAGGCATCAAAAATAATTACACTTTCTTACTACTCAAAATATATAATGAAGCAAGGGCAAGAAAGGATCGTTCCCACAAAGAGGTCTAGGTTGTCATTTGTTTCGATTTCTTATATAAACAAAGGTAACAAGGGGGGTTTCTGATTTTTAAAAACTAAGTTCTACTAAAAATAAATAAACTAAAGCAAACACGCAAATCAAGATATAAAGATATTGGTTAAGGATGTCATTTTCATTCACTAACATGTTCTTGTCTTAATAACTAGAATTGATATTTAATCTCTCATTATCAAAGGCCCTAGGATATCTTGATCGCAAGAATATCCCTTAAATCTCCTCTTATCATCAACAAACACATTAAAAGATGCGAATATGAATTCTATCTAAGAGAACAACCTAACGTGTAAAAGCACTAATCAAGTTTAATTCCCTAGATGCATTAAGTTCTATTAAATCGGGCCAATCAAAGCAATCGAACGTGTAAAAGCACTAATCCGATTTAACAAAGGTTATGATTCACTTGTGACTACTAGGATGTATCACTACAAGCAATATCCACAATTATGCTACTTGCAATCAGAAATTTATCATTTTTGCGTATAATAAACTCTAATCTAGCAATAAAGATGAAAGCAAACTCAATCGATTCGCGACTCGACTAAACAAGCATTCAAATCATGTAACAATACTAATGGTGAATCATAAACGATAATACTGAGACAAAACTAATATATCAAACAAGGATGCATGTTATCTGAAATCAACTTTATCCATAACCAAAAATAATAATCTAGCTCATGTTCATGGAGTTCATAACAAGAAGAAAAAGGAAAGTTTTCATGTTTCTAAACCCTAGAACAAAAAGTAGAAGTAAAGATAAGATTTTCTCCCTAAAAGGAGAGATGGATGAAATAGATAAGAGGTCTCCCTTTTATATCTTATGTTCACCCCATTTAGGTCACACACCCGTCTGCCAAAAATCAGTGGCTCAAACAGCCCATGAGTGAAGCCCGCTGAAAGCAGGTCCACATCCAACCACAAGCCATCTCCGGATCACTGAGTCAACTCGGTCGTAACCGATCCCAGATGAGTTTTGACTGTTTCTGATCAGTTCCCAACCGATTCCGGCAATTCTTCTCTGCAAAATTTCAACTCCTAACACTCATCTACTTCATAGCTCTTCTATTCATTCTCTGCTCTCACCAGACCATCTTTACTTGCTTGCAACTTAAGCATTATTCCATCTCATCAGCACAACCCATTCAACCATTGTGTTATTCAACTCAAATCAACATTTCTTGACCTCCCTTTCACCAACAACAGCAGCAAAACACACCACAAAAGACTCAAGCCATCCATCTCCCCTGTCACTGTCACCAACATCATTTCAAAGCACAATCCTGCAACAACTTGTCTCATTCCATTAACTGCACCTGCATCTTCTCAGCACATTCAACCCATGACTATCAACGGCTAGAACACTACTTCTCTCAACTGATCTCGAGCACCAACTCATACCCTTTCCTGCAGCGTCTCAATTCCATCTGCATCACTCCATACTGCTCACAACCATTGCAGAGCCAACCTCCACCAGCAATAGCATCATTCCAATTTCACACAATCAAACACGACACCCTTGTCGGTTCAGCTCAACCCATCTGTAGATTCTCATACACAACACCAACCAGTGACCATTACAAACCAGAACCAGCAACATCTGCAGTTCAAGTTCACTTGCGAGTTCGCCATCGCCTGCAGTTTCATACCATTATTGCCTCTGCTTGCTTCCATCTCAACTCTGCTCTTGCATCAGTTGTAGCTCAACTTCACAGCTCGGCACTGCATCTGCTCAGTACCACCAGTAACATCATTCTCTGCAGCATTAAATCCATTCTAACATCACCATATCTTGCTTTGAGTCCCCAGCTCACTGTTGAGACAACATCATCCATTTCTCACAACCCTTGCATGTACCCAGAAAACAAGCATCAACTGACCGGCAGCACCAGCCTGCAATTCCACCTGCACTGTCACAACAACTGTTACCATGGCCACTTCTCCCGCAGTTCTACAATAACACCCGTTTGAGCATAGCAGCAGCACATCACTGCAACAACAACCCATCCTTCTTCTTATTTATTGTGCTCAAACACCACCAGTTCAAACCCTGGTCCTAACATACATCTAACCCAGCATTTCCATCTTCCTTCTCATCAATCACCTTGTGCTCAATTCACTGAACAATATGGAAGAACCCAGAAATCCATTTCTTCTTGACTGATTCACAACATCAGCTCGTCCTCAGAGTTGAATCAATCTCTTCTTTATTATTTCACCAACAAACAATCTCGATCTGACTCGCTGCTACTTACAAATTCATCTCAAACCCTAGTTTCCTCTATCAGTAGCATTACCATCTCGAAATTACAGGAAAACCCATCAAGCACAATTGCTCTGCAGACTCAATATCTCCATCGAACATCATCTCTATCAAACCCTAATTCTTCACATGTTCTGATGCTCAAACAACATCAACAGTGAACTCTTCTTCTTGCTTGTCTGAAATCAAAACCCAAATCATTCTTCTATCGATCTGAACCAAAATCGCCAAACGACAACCATCAATGGTTTCTTTCTCTGAATTCTAGATGGGCAAGAATAATAGGGAGGAATAAATCTTCTCTGACTTTTGGCATTTGGTAATGGGTAAAACTGATATAGGCACCCAGAAAATTGTCTACCCCTTCTCCATGGACAGACTCCGCATAACATCTCCTTTGAAGTGACCTTTTTGCTCCTTTCGCTCCAAATGAATGATTTCTTCTCATTTTGCTCCAAATGAGTCCATGACACCTGATAAACTCAAAATCAATCATAAGATACATAATTTACAAGAAAACTCGCGAAGAAAGTATAAACAATAGATAACTATCGAGGCGTTTACAACACATATCACCTCTCACTTTATATATACAGTAGTTACATATCCAAAAAATGTGCATAACTGAATGCACAAGCCCGGGACAGCCAAGTGACCAAGGGTAGTTTCCATAAACGCCTACAATGCTTTATAATTGCTAGATTTTGTGTTGTCTTGCAGAATATGCCACACTTGTCTTGAACTGTTAGGAATGCCATACTCGGTTATAAAGCCTCTATATAACCGTCTCTGTTAGAGCACTGCTCGGTCGAACTCGCAGGCGTTTCTATCTCAATCTTGTTTGTCAAGTTTAGTTTCCAAAACTATAAGTCTTGATTTATAGTCTACTTATAGCCAAGTCTCGGATTAGGATAGTAAGTGTAGTTGGGCTTTAGACTTCACGACGTTCATCGAATGAAGACGAAGAACTACTCAAATGAACTTATGGAACTTCATCAATAAAAGGTATGTGGAGACTTGAACTCATCTATCACTCATAAGTCTATCTACTCTATCTCCTATTTGAGACAAAAGTCGTATTGCTATATAAACTTCACTTATACACATTTGTTATTTCGAGCCGAGTTTATCTCGCTTATCTATTTATCGAAATATGTGTTGGCAAGCTTTCGCTTTAACCAAGTTCATCTTTTATTCTTGACGAAAGTCAAAAGATGATCATGTGAAAATCGCCTTGTAACATCTTACATGATTTGTGTGAGACAGTCATTTGATGTAGACTCGGAATGTTTCGTATTGATCATTCGATCACTTGAAAATTGCTTTGAAGCTAATAGTTTGTGTGAGACAACTATTGTCGTCTTCCAAGAATATTTCAATCATTGAAATGAGAGTTTAGAACATGTAACCATGATTGGATATAAACATAGTGTGTATTCACATTTGTGTAAAGTCTAAAACCGGGAACTATGGTATGCATACCCGTACGCGTACTGGTTGGTTGTTGGAAGTCCGGGAACTAAGTATGCGTACCCGTATGCGCACTGGCGGTTTCAAGTTCCGTGAATTTCTGCTGGAGGTTGGAAGTATAATTTAGCATGCGTACCCGTACGCGTACTGGCGTAACCAAACTCAGTTCGGCTACTTAGGTATGCGTACACGTTTGCATACTTACGTAGGTTATGTTCTAAAATAGGTTTGTTCATGAACTAATATATTTATATAATAAGGAATGCAATCTTTTGCAAACCGTGGCTATAATGTTCATGAAATGATTCGAGTGAGTCAAAATCGATTTTGCTTCAATTATTTCTTGTATACTTCTATGAGAATATAAACAATTGAACAACTCTCTAACTAGTTTCATTTGAGTCATTTGAACTAGTTATGATAAAGATGAATAAGTTGATATAAAAGTGCTCATATGGCTAACCATTGGTTAACTATTGTTGAACCAACTAAGTGTACATGTTTAGGTATGGTTACCTTTATCTAAATGTTGGTACATTTCATTTGTGTATAACAAGCTAAGTTTGATCAAACAGTTGAAAGATATTAGCTTGAATCTAATCAGGTTTTAATCTAACGGTGAATATTGAATGCTTTGTTACCAAGGTAACATTGATTGCAAATCCTGATTTGAAGACTATATAAAGGAGAACTCTAGCAACTGGAAAACCTAATCCCCACACCTCATGTGTGAAACTAGTTGCGGTTAGAGTCGATTCTCCTTTAACCTTAGGTTTTTCTAAAACAATGTAGGTTAACGACTTTAAGACTTCATTGGGATTGTGAAGCCAGACCCAACTAGTTTCTCTGTAGTTGCGTGTTTTGATTTTTCTTTTTTCTATTGTGATTGAGTACTATCTTCTTTAAGATTTGCTCGAGATTTATTCTCCGATGGGCAAGATTGAAAAGTAGTCACAAACATCTTCGTCTTATCGTTTGTGATTCCACGATATCTTGTTTCGTTAATCGATTAAGATTATTGTAAGGTGATTGATAATACTAGGTTGTTCTTCGGGAATAGAAGACGGTTTATCAATTGGTTCATGTTCAGATTTATCAAAAGAGGGAATAAAACTCGTAGGTATATCTGTGGGAGACAGATTTATCTATTGAATAGACTTTTCTATGTGAGACATATTTGTTTATCAAGTCTTCGACTTTGGGTTGTAGCAACTCTTAGTTGTGGGTGAGATCAGTTAAAGGAATCAAGTGCGCAGAATATGGCGTGGTTCAAGAGGCGTAAGGAACGCAACTGTACCTTGATCAGTGTGAGATTGGTTAGGGCTCAACTACATTCCAGTCCGAAGTTAACTGGTAGTAGGCTAGTGTCTGTAGCGGCATAATACAATATGGTGTTCAAATCTGGACTAGGTCCCGGGGTTTTTCTGCATTTGCGGTTTCCTCGTTAACAAAACTTCTGGTGTCTGTGTTATTTCTTTACCGCGTTATATTTGTTTATATAATTGAAATATCACAGGTTGTGCGTAAGTTCAATCAATTGTGAATCCAACATTTGGTTGTTGATTAAATTGATTGACACTTGGATATTGGTTTTTGATACCGTCCAAGTTGCTTCTTATATTAATCAGGCTCACGGATTTCTATCTGTTTGATTTGTTGATTACATTAAGAAACAGAGATATAACACTTTGATATATTTCTTGATTGAGCTCGCTTTATTAGTTGGTGCTCTCAGAATTATATTCGAGTTAGGTCATACAGATTGCTAAGCGAAATATTGGGTGTGGTTGTTAGACCCCCCACTTTTTCAGTCTCAACCAATGTGTGATGCACACACACCAAATAACTGACAGCTTAAATCAATATCTAGCCAACATTTCGCAGCACTCAACTTGGCCTGAGCCAATATACATTTGTGATTGCGCTTCACTCAACTTGGCCTCTACGAATATACATCAATGATTGCGCTACATTTATCCCGGCCATGTACTTAGCTCATTTAGATGCCAACATCCTACTAAATTTAGGCCAATCGAGTCTTTCCTTGCTGCTTAGTTCAACTTCATACTTTAGGTGCATCACGTGTATTCTTTTTACCGAGAACTGGAAAACAATGCTGCATTTGGCAACGCCACTGTTGCATATGCATCGTCCAAGCCTTGGACAATGCTTGGGACAATGTCTAAGTCATTCCATGACTTGCATTGAATCCCTAATTTCTTCTTTGAGCTGGGATAACTATGAATCAAGGATATGCAACATTATCGCATAATATTGCATGTGTTAAGTAGCGTTTATTTTCTCATCTATGATACCGCTTCATCGTCGGTTTATGCAGCACTATCGGCTAGGCCACTGACTCCAGTAATGCGCCATCTTGGCGCTTCACTGTTGGGAACTCTAACAAACCTCCCCCACCCAATCCATTCAACGTCATCGCTGAATGCAACATCAGTTCAGGATCTGCTGAACTACTTGGCCTTGTACGCATCTGAGCCACTCTCAGAAATTAGCAAACTTGTTTGGCCTTAATTCTTGTCAAATCTTTCTGCCTAGTACCAAATTGTATTGTTATTGTCACGTTGGCCTATGCTCCAACTCCAACTAAAATCGCATAGCAACACCCAAATGCAAAGTGAAAATTCCTCTTGCCAATTCCCTGAATCATTTGCGCCTAAGTGTACACAAGTAATGACTCTTCCCATTTATCAAAATGATCATTGTCATAATATTTTGCCTTCACTTTATGAGTTTAGTTGCACCAAGCAACCCAACAAAACTTGTACAAGACTCAACATTTTTCTTCAATCATGTTACCCTTACGCCGAAGCATGTCATGACTTAAGGTATGCATGTTACGATTCCATACCTTCATGATATGCACCACAACCCATATCCTTTACTGCCATCAGAAATGCAACATAACTTATACTGGATTTGGCCTCCAAATCATATTAGAAACTTTACCCTCTCGGACTTGCATCTTTCGTATGCCAAAGAACCAACATCTTATTGTTCTTTGCTTGCTTATCGGAACACCATGATTGAAATTTGTGACTTTGATATAGTCACGGCTTAGGATTAACCGTGACATCCAACCGACATTTTGGACAAGGTATCCTCTTCACGCCCCTTTGAAACCGACAGGCCTCACTCTTTCAAATTGTTACGCTTTAATGTAGTGTAAAAACAACATGTTCTTCCAAGCCATGAGTCAATCTTAACTCATTTACTTGATGGGTTACTTTTACATTCTTGCTGTGTTACTCCATGTCGACTCTTCCACTATGCCGTCGCATTTCCACGTAACTCTCAACATCAAACTCGTATATTTTGGCTTAATACGCTATGTAGAATCTTCCATGTGAAGGAACTTTACTTTGAGAGAAAGAGACAAGAACTCTCGTCCAGTGTTTTAAGAACCGGACCAGACCGGCCGGTTGGACCGGTAAACCAATGAACCAGTAGGAAAATCGGTCTGATTCAATAGTGATCCACTAACATATAAAAAAAATCAGTGACCCGGGTGAATCGGACGGTTGGACCAGTAACCCATGAGACCCAGTCCGGTTTAAAACTGGTTTGACCAGATCTTAAACAGTATTAATAAAAAAAAGACGAAGAACAGGTTGTGCTAAATTATTCTAAACATTGAATTTGAATTCAATAATCTTCTTCGTTCCGATAAAATCATTCAAGAAGAATCAATTAACGACGTACCAGATCAATGAAACAAATACATATAAAATCTCTAATCAATATCGGCAATTGATCTCTAATGTGTATATCCATGAATCCAAATAAATAAATTAACCTCAGAACAAAAAAATGGATTTCCTCTTCTTCTACTATGTTTTTCAATAAATCGGGCAACAATAAGTAAGGGTATGATTTGATAAATTAATGGGGATTGTTTGTGGGAGTTAGTCGGTTTGTATAAAAATAGGGGGTGTGAAGTAGAAAACAGAAGAAGAAGAGGAGGAAAGAAGACGAAGGACCAGAAGCGGATTTTCTCAAAATCAAAATGAAATCTTTTAAGTATAATAATAATTAATAATTACTTAAGAATAGCTTGAACAAAACCACGTACACTTTCTACAAAAAAAAAAAAAGCCACGTAGGGTGAGGGGCCATATGGGACGTTGGCAGTGATAACTAACAATATGGACCATATTCTACAGTTTTGATCAGACGTGTACCATATTCTACAGCTAGCTAAATTGTCTCATATATATATATATATATAGTTTGAGCTAGTAACGCACTGGTTCAATCACTAGTTAAACCAATTAACCCTAACCCTGTGACTTTACTGGTTTGACGTCCGGTCCAGTTTTTAAAACATTGCTCTCGTCTGAAATATCCTCATACGCTACTACCTTACATAGAGAGATAATTCTCAACATCAAGGTCCACACGATATAAACTGAAAGCATACTCAAACTTAAGTAAATACCCGTACCAACTGATTGCAAACTTGTAAAACCTAACAAATCTTGCAATACTGACTTCATCTTCACTTTTAAGCAACAAACAAGGAAGTGAGAAAGCACCTATTGTCTCCAATGTAGCAATTTACTTTGTCATATGCGTTCTTCGAACTATCAACGTTCTGATGCAACTCTCATAATGAAGCACAATATAATTGACTAGTTGAATACTCCTTCAATTTGAGGCTATCATGTTGCTTTAGATTTCATGAAAATTTCTTCAAGAATGGTCTCATACACCATTCGTATGCATCACCATTAGTTTGTCCTTCCTTCTTCATGCATCTACAATTCAGCCTAACTTGCATTTCTTCACGCATTATGCATTCTGTCCATGCCAAAATTCCATTTGGCGCATCTTACTATTGCGTATCTGTCATGCTTGTTAACATCCAAATTTTTGACACAAACTTGTGCACATTTGCACAACTGGATTGGACTAACTCGGTGATTCTGAGCATCACCAATGCTCAGTAAAGTCATATCCATCAATGACTTTTGAGGATAAATTCCCTTGGACAATCTCAAACAAAGCTACAATACTTGCAAATGAGGTACCCACTTCCTACGTTCCTTGAAGCAAGCCGCATTTCTTTTCAGTTTGGAACTCATTTTTACTGTCCATGCATATCTGTCTTTTCTTGTCTTTCCCTTCTCTCAAATCAGCTTTAGTAGCAACGATCACTGATTTGCACTCGACAAGAACGTCCGCTTGTAGTTATGATCGAATGTAGGTCTTTGGACACCCTTGTCCAAGCATACCGATCCCACTTTCATAAACCAGGTGCAAGCACACTCCTTGGTGCGCATTAAGCATCAACGAAGAACTCTTTGCAAACATAAGACCGTGGCGCATCGGTTTTTCCCTAACTTACCTTTCTTTCTTCAGCCTTTCCATAAGATTTATGCTAGATATTGTCGACCATCCAATTCTTCTTTCATGGCATCACATTGCCACAAAAATGCTGGTTATCAACCAGACTTAGCATTACCACCAATGTATATGCGTCGAGATATATAATTTTAATCTTCCATCAAAAATGAGACACCTTCAATTCTATCACATAGATAGGCTCTCACTTTTCTTTTCCACTGCAAAGGCTAACAACATCTTTGAGACCAGGAATTTTCGCAAAATTCCCATTACCACTTGTAATGTATGCGGTATTGATAACACTGCGAAGACATTCATTCCCAATGCATAATCTTCGCATACTTGTGAGAAACATGAACTTTAACACCTGACTTGCACAATAGAAGTTAGAATACTCGCATGTTCGTCTAACATTTTGGGCAGGAATTTTGACACCTTTGTCATAAACTTTCATAGCTTGTTGCTACCTCAAGCTTCAAAGTTCATTCCAATTTATCATTCCACACAAGACCAACTTCTTCTAGTTTTTATACTAACGAAACCCAAACAAATCATCTCTGAATTTGAAAAACAATCGACACCAACTTGGGTAAAAGTGAGATAAATCAAGAACTATGTCCCCAAATAAAGCTCTGATACCAGCTACCACATGCCCATTTTGTGGCCTAAAATTTTCCACGGAACTTGACCGGAAATACTCTATGATTCATTGAATCAACTTCACCTACAAGTACTCAGCCTTGCACACTTGCATCAAATTATGCATCTACTTTCAATCTTAAGGCTTTACGCATTAGAAGTATTTCTTCGTTTCTCTCCAACTCTTTATGCCCCCATAAATATAAGAGGTTTTCCATGTACTGAAACAAAACTCACAACATCAGCAGCATCATAAACACAAAGACATGACACAGGTTAACCCATTTTATTTTATTAAAGGAAGATTACAAAACGTCTGACCAAACAATGGACTAAACAGGCTGTCACCCTCTTCGTGATGCCTTATTCTCTCAAACATGAGACTAACTCTACAAAATATGTAATCATATTATATCCTACTGATTTGCAATGCCTCTCACACTATATATACAGTACTTACATAGCCAAAAACCGTGCATAACTGAATGCACAATCCTTGGACAACCAAGTGTCCAAGGGGTAGTTTCTATAACCGCCTACAATGCTTTATAACTGCTAGCTTTTGTATTTTCTTGAAGAATTATGCCACACTTATCTTGAGCGGTTAGGAAATTTCAAACTCGGTTATAAAACCTCTTTGTAATCGTGTCAACCAATTCTTTTGTTTTAGCATGTGTGTGATGTACACACACCAAATAACTAATAACTTGAACCAATATCCAGCTAACACTGCGCAACACTCAACTTGGCCTGAGCCAATATACAATTATGATCGCGCATCACTTAACTTGGCCTCTGCCAATGTACAACAACGATTGCGCTACATTTATCTCGGCCATGTACTTAGATAATTTGGATGTTAACATCCTACTAAATTTAGGCCAATCGAGTCTTTCCTTGCTGCTTAGTTAAACTTCATACTTTAGGTGCGTCATGTGTATTCTTTTTACCGAGCAATGGACAACAATGTCGTATTTGGCAACGCCACTGTTGTGTATGCATCGTCCAAGCCTTCGACAATTCTTGTGCCAATGCCTAAGTCATTGCATGACTTGCATTACATCCCTAATTCCTTCCTTGAGCTGGGACAACTCTGAATCAAGGATATGCAAAATTATCTCATATATTGCATGTGTTAAGTAGCATTTTTTGTCTCAGCGATAGCGCTTCATCGTCAGATTATGCAGCACCATCGGTTATGCCACTGACTCCAGTAATGCGCCATCTTGGCGCTTCACTATTGGGAAATCTAACATGAGTCTAGTCTCTAGACCATCCGTCCAATTACCACGACATTTCTTTTATTTCCGCGTGTTTATCACTTCTTTGCACGAAACAACCACTCATCTCTTTTACGAATACTTATTATTTACTCTCTGCGTCCATCTCATCTGTCACTTCTCGTTATAGCCGCTCTTGACTCTAACACTTGAATACTTTCTCTCAACCACTGCTGCATCTAGGGGTGATCAAGTGTTGGGGTGATCAAGTGTTGAATTTAGACAAGGGGTGATCAAGTGTTAAGTTTGCAAGCAATATTATTAGTCGGACTATGTAGCACGAGTGAACCTGTTACCGACTATACAATTCGAAAGTGCCATGTTCAAGACCAAAAAATGAAAACGTGGTGTGCAAGATCAAAAAGTGATGCATCTGCTCTCACTCTAAAAAACACATCTCGGTATCCCTAACTTTGACCTCGTCTATTTTTATTTTCGACATATTTCAGCTCGTTGGTAAAAAATAGAAAGAACTTTAGAAACTTACAACTCGTATATGACCGTAGGTAATTATGTATGTGCACATGATACCCACTTAAGGGCAGAATATTGTTGCATATTTCATACGAAATACATCTTGCATTTATTTAAATAATAATAATAATAAAGCATGAAGCAGAAAAAGAAAGATTCCAGCCGCTCATCCCCAGTCACATGTACATGGTGTTAATTTATTGACGCACTTACTGCTTGTTTTTATTAATGGAAATTATGATCAACTGTTATTTATGCTAGGTGTTTACATTTGCAATGGCTATTTGAGATTTTGTATGTTAAAATTTGCATACTTGTCATTACAATGTACCCGATATTGATTGAAACATATAACATCTAAAAAGCAATGATTTTGTTTATACATCTTATGTGCCCGCAAACTTCATCAATTATTTTGTTTTCAAATCCTTCACTCCACATAATTACTGCGTTAGCAAATTTTCTACTTGAACGCATATTAACACTTGTTCAAAGTACATCTAGCACATTTTTGTTAATTAAAAGCATTAAGAATCTATGCTAAAGCTTGCTTGAATATCGATATTTGCACTTCATGAAATATGTATGTAATCTAGCCGCATGTATAGGCACTTTACTAAATTTTACAAAGCATTAATATCATCCTGTCTTGGATTTCATGATCGGATACGCAACAAAAATTCTAGTAACGTTCTCCGGGCACCAGGCTAGCAAGGATCCCCAGAGGCCGCTAAACCCAAAAATCCTAATAACATGCTCCGAGTACTAGGCTAGCGCAATAAAGCTATAGGTTGCTTTGTGCATCTGATCAGCTACAAATGTACAAAGATACGAACTCATCAGAAATTTGATCGGCTATATAAATATACAAAGATACAGACTGCTCAGGCATCCGTTCGTCTATAAAAATATACAAAGCTACGGACTGCTCAGGCATCCAGTCGGCTATAACATATATACAAAGCTACGAACTGCTCAGGCATCCGGTCGGCTATACAAATACAAGGCTACGGACTGCTCACGCATCTGGTCGGCTATAAAAAAAAATGGTGATGTGCTCCGGGCACCAGTCTAGCTATGAAATAAGGTCTCACAGAGGCCAATGAATAAAAATTCTAGTAACGTGCTTCAGGCACCAGGATAGCTATGAAATACAATTCTGCAGAGGCCGCTGAACAAAAAATTCTAGTAATGTGCTCCGGGAACCATGCAAGCTATGAAATACGTCCCATAAGACCCGTGAACAGAAAGTCCACAGAGTGCTTCGTGTATGTGGTCGGCTATTATACGCTCCTTCCACGGAGAAATCAGAGTCGCTCAAAGTACTTTCATAATAAGACGTTCAAAGTCATATGCCGATTTTGCAACATTCCATGTGAAAATCGTTGGAAAATATTTACACAAACACTCATCGTGTATGACATTATTTTTGTTGGCGAGATTATTCTTAGCCGAGATCAAAACCCGAGTAGCATCTTAAAAGAATTTTCATGCGTACTAACATTTAAATCACTAGCACCAACCGTTCCTCATAAGCTCCTCAAAACTGGGGGACTGAATGTCATATTATGTCATGGGAATCGGAAAACCAAACTAATCTGGGACGATCTGATAAGCACACCATCGCTACCCTGTTTTCTCGAGCCTTTACTTATATGTCTGCGCCTCACGTGGCATATGTGAATACCTTAAATATTAAATTAACCAGTAGTAATCAAAATCAAAATCAAACTAAAGCATAATTTGTTCGCCTTGATACAAGGACACTATATTATAGACACGTTAATCTTATTAGTGTTTCCCGCTTTTATCACAAAATTGTGTTATGAATACTCAAATCCTACTTACGTAAACTTTGCTACCCGATCTTGAGTAATGCCTCATCAACTGGTATGACTATTGATGAGAGTACGCCTCCTCAATAGTCGGGGGATTAATGTTGATACATGAAAATTTACGACTTACGCCAAGAGGTCATTACACAATTTAAGCCTAAGTCCATAGGGGGACTTGGGGACTCGACCCGGTTCAAGTAAGGAGGCTTGATCCGATCCCAAATATAATATCCAAGGATAATAAAAAAAAGAGGAGGTCGAAGTGAGTAAAAGGTTGTTGACCAAGGATTCAAGGCTAGCTTATTAAGGAAGGAATGCCATTTTTGTAATAAACAAGGAAGAAGACATGTGCATTAAGGAGGTGAAAAAGGAAGCCTATAAAAAAGGGAAAGAAATAGTATTTGGAAAGGGCTCTCTCTATCTTTCTCTCTCTTCTTTTGGGGAATTGGATGTGTTGTGTTTAAGACTAGGCTCTCGAGGATATTTCTATTTGACCATAAAGCACCTATTATAAGACTTTGGAATGAAATGTAGTTGAGACCGAATCTACCCTCCAAGCAATTCAATTACGACCGCGGTCCTTACGTCTTTTGAACCTCTCAAGGCTCTACGCAATTGATTCCCTTAGTTGACGTCTTATACAACCTAAGAGTTACTTCAACCTAAGTGAAGACTTTTTGATATTTTGCTTTCACAAAACACCGGTTTGACTTCCCTTTAGATGTGAATCCAGAATACTTACACTTAGTTAGCTGAGAATCCGGGATTCTTAACCACCTCTTAAGAACAATTATGAACTAATTAATTAAGAATAGTTTTCAGATATCTGTCTTGAGGAATCCTAAAGTCTGAGATGAAGAGAACTTTGTGATTTCTATATATCTTTCCTGAAAGAGATTACGAAAATCTCGATAACAGAAAAACAAGATCAAGATACACGAAGTATCAAGGTAAAGATAGTCGGATCTGGTTTCACGAATCCCCAAGTGAAATATTTAAGTCGTTGACCTAATCATGTTTCTCAGATGAAACCTAGGTCTATAGAGGACGACTTTAGAAACAACTAGGATACAAAGCGTCAAGGATTGAATTTCCCGGTTGAAAGAGTGTCTCTATTTTTAGATTTTCAAGACTGAGGGTTGCTTTGAATTCAAGCTAAGATAACTTGAGATTCAAGCAAACACTTTATCTGATTAGATGCAACTCTTATTAGGGTTTCAAGTAAGTATGTGAGAAGTTTGTCTTGAGATCAAATAGAAGAATATACAAAGTGGTCCGGGTACATAAACCGTGTATAATGATAGTTGTTGACAAATATGCCTTATGAAAAAAGTAAGCAATTTTATGTTCGTTTAAACATTTAAGATTTTAATCATGATGCACACACTCAAAGTGTTTCAGTGATTATAGATATCTTAGAGGTGTTTATGAGAGTCATAACAATGAAAAAAATATCTAAAAAATAAGTCTTTTAGCATCTGCTAAACATTTACTGGGACTGTTGGTGAAATGATTCGCTAATCATTAGGTCAAGGCGCTACGGTTTGCCAACCATTCAGTGGATCGTGAACTCATATGTCAATGGTTTATGAATTGGGTTCACCAACCGTTAGCCTACCACTAATTTCATATCACCACGGTTTGTGAACTGGTAGGTCTAGAAACAGTACCTACAATACCAACTGCAAGTGCACAATGTCCTAATGTAACACATGGCAAGCACAGGTCGATCCTCAAGGACAAGGTGGGTGTAAGGTTGAAGCTACGTTCTTACTACAACTGACTTAGATCAAAGAGTAACCAAAAGGGGGGGTTTGTGTCGACACGACAAATTGATTAAAATAGTTTTAGAACAATAACAAATGTGAAATAAAAGAGTACTCTAAACAAGCAGATAACTAGGGTGTTAGGGCAATCGAATCCACCGTTTAACCTATATTAAGTCAATTCAGTCTTAATATTATTCTTGTCCCTTAAATTTGACTCCGGTGAACTTCTAGGTTCCGCCGACCATCTAGATAGCGGTGAAGGTTCAAGCCTGCCGTGTATCTAAGGGTAGTTTCAGGAGGATGGTTTAGTGTCACTAAGATAATTACCTAATCCTAGTATTAGTTGTCCTCTCACAAAATAACTAACCGCAAATCAATCACTTAAATGATTAAACCAATTCTAATATGGATATTCTAATCGCAAATAAGGCGTCCCTCGGAAGTACTAACTGTCTGATTAAGGCACAACTAGTCAAAGGATCGAACAACACTCTGTTAAGCATGAGTTACAACACAATCAACATAGAAGTATTCTACCTATAATGGATGCATGACATACACTGTGAAAGTAATATGAAGAAATGCTCAGATTATATTTATCCAAAACATTAAAGCACAACAAGAACAATATCAGAACATGAATCAAACTTAGCAATAAATTAATGGTTTCATCTAAACCCTAACTATGAAATCAGAACATGATGAAAACACTGAAAATCAAACCTAAACTACTGCTTGGTGCACCTGCTAATCCGGGAATGAGTTTTACAACACAAACCCATCTCTATTTATACAAAAATAAAAAAATAAAAAATATCCCCAATTGGGTTTCAATTCAACAATAAATCTCTACCCACTCACTGTAATTGCCTGAATTTCTTGTCCCCTCTCTGCAATATCATTAATTTGATGTTGATGATAACCCTAACTCTATCTCTTAAACCTAGCTTATAGGTTCACTGTTCTTGATAAGGTGATAGGGTTGAGAGAGAAAGAGATTAAAGGTTTTCATGATGGCAGTTGTGAGCAGAGATGGTCGGGGAGATGGATTTATATTGATGGTGCTGGTTCTGTGAAATGGAGAAGAAGGAAAAAAGGGAATTGCTTGGTTCTGTTCGATTAGATGAATGAATAGAAGGTGCTTGGGTGTTAGGCAGATGCATCAAGACTTGATGTATCGAGTGGAGGTGCTATTGGATGTTAAGCAACTGTATCAGCTCTGATGTTTCGGGTACAAATATGGGTTTGGGTTCTTGGATCTCTTGATTCTGCTAAGCCCATATCTTCTTTGAACCAACACCTTCTATCAAGCCCATTGTTGCGCAAACATATTGCAACACGAGCGCAAGCGGATTCCAATAGCCTTTCACGTGATATTTCTTCTATGTTTCTTATTGCCTTTACGCCTTTGGCCACCAATTTCCTTCTCTTTTGGCTTCTCAATTCATCAAAAATTTATTTAGTACCTAAAAACACAAAATTAATTAGTAAAAGTAGTTATTCTTGAAAACAATGAAAATACAGAATATGGGATAAAATGGAGAATTAAAGCACAAAAGATGAGATAAATGCCAATAAAAGGATATAAAATTATGCATTATTTGGCACTCATCATGAACCGGCTTGGTGAATAGTCTCATTCTGAACTTTAAGGTCTAAAAACAGTTTGCCAACCTCCTTGTATTCCATAAACTCATATATCTATGGTTTGCGAGATGGTTTGCCAACCTAACTTGAGTTCAAATTGTAGTTATTTTGAATATCTCTCTTAATGTTTTGAAACATTCCCAAATGCATAGATATAAATATCATTGCTTGGTAAATTTTCAGATGATTCATACACAAACAATAGTTCTAGAACAATAAATCGTTTTGAACTAAGATTGCTTAGGAACAATGCGCATCTATTGCTTGAATCATATTTCTAGATGTTTAACACGACAAGCTTGACTCGAAATTTCTTCTTTGCAATAAATCTACTAGAAGTAATACGACATATAAAATAGTAAAGATTGTGAGTAAATAGAATGGTCCAGTCTTCACATACCTTGTTGATGATGTTCTCCAAATATCTTCGTCGATCTTCAGTCTTCCAGGGTGATGTTTGGTACTCAATTACCAACTCCTATACCTAGTCCGAGACTTGACTTAGTAGACTAGGAATCAAGATATACTTTTGTTCATCTAACATTGAAAACAAAGTTGAGATATAAAAACTTGTGGGCTCAAGCGAGCATGCTCTAACAATTTTCAATTCATGTCATGAAGGGAGGTCAAAGTCCAAATTATAGGGGAAAAAAACCATTTAACCCATATATTTTTAGAGGCGGCTAATGCGCAAATCACTTTAATTTGTTGGTGAAATTATTTACTTTTATTACGCTTCTCAATCGAACTCGCAAGTTTTGCTATATCAAGCTTGTTGTCAATTTTAGACGAACAAAACTATATATTGGTTTCTAGTCTACTAAAGTCAAGTCTCGAACTAATATTAAAGCATTGTAGTTGAGTATCAGGCATCACTGAATAACCCTTGAAGATTGAAGATTGAAGATCAAACTAAAAATTTTGAAGAACTTTATCGATAAACAAGTATGTGAAGACTGAACCATCTTATTTACTCATGACATTTATGTTGTACGATTTTAATAGATTATGATTTTAATAAATTTTGTAAAAAATAAATTTCAAGTCAAGCTTGTCTTGATAAATCTGCTAACGGAGGTTGTTGCGGCTACCTCCGCAGTACATTTATTCAGCTGCGGCAATATCTGGAGAATGGTTGCCCTCCAGGCCTCCACGACCACGAATCAGTGTCCATGTGTTCCTTGTGCATAGATGGCCCATGGAGCATTTGGTAAGCGAAGTTCAGCAACAACAATCAGTTAACTGGCTTGAGCTGGCATTCTAAACCAGGGTTAAGTTACACTAACCACCGGAATTTTCTTGATTTCTTCTTCATCATCCACTCCCTCAAAATGACTATAAATATAGCATAGAGAAGCACCGAAAAACATTACATTCGGGAAAGCGTCTTAATAAACGCTGTTTCTTTTTGTTCTTCAAAAATCTTTCTTCTTCTCTATTTACTAATCTCGGATCGAAAATGAGAGAGTGCATTTCAATTCACATTGGTCAAGCTGGTATCCAGGTTGGAAATGCGTGCTGGGAGCTTTACTGTCTCGAGCATGGCATTCAGGTATTTCCCATTTCAGATTCCAAATCAATTATCTTTGATTGTTTTTCCTTCCGGATGTGTCAGGTGTTGATCGATTTGTATCATTTTCGTTAGATCTACGGTTTTGCAGTGCCTAATGTCACAGATCTATAATAATATGCTAGTTTTTTTCTTTATGATATTGTTAGATCGTAGTTTGTGATGTTGGATCTTTGTAGATACGAAATGTTGGATGGTGAAGATGAATTGGAAATTTTCTTATGTTGTAACTACTAACTCGCAACTTTCTTATGGTTTTGTTCTGCTTTTCTGATTCATACCTGTTTTTGCCTTTATAGAACTTGTTTCTTCAAAAAATCCTCAGTTATTTTTCGCAATGAGGAACAAATCCGTGCTTGATGTTAGATCTCATTGATCTTTCCGTGATGGCTACACAACCTCTAAGAAGTTCTGAGCAACTATTGTTTCTCAATTACTAAAGTCTACCTTTGCAAGTTTTTCTTTCTATCCTTGGATATTAAATCTGTTCTTGCGCATTTGTAATTCGTAGATCCAAGGAACATTATCTATTATTCTTTTATAGGTAGACTGATTGATACGAATGCGAGATGACGATAAAATTCATGGTCTGTCAATCCACTGAATTCTGTGATGTTACTCTTGAATCTCGACAGGTTCTGATCGCTTTAGTTAGTATTCAATCAATCCAAATAGATCAATAGTTTTTAGGATGGTCAAAATTTATTTACAAAAATTCAATGATTTCTTTTAATATTCGTAATGTCTTTTTTGCCATAATATCTATGGATTTGTCGCGATGAGGAACAAATCTGTGCCAGATGTTAGGTCTCAATGATCTATCTGTGATAGTTACACAACCTCTAAGAAGTTCTGAGCAACAATGCGTCTACAATTTTACCCTGCTGATCATGTCAAACATAGGTATTTGAGATTTTGATGGAAGAACAAAGGTTGAACATTAGTTTATATTTTTTAGTGTTTGATGGATATCATGACAACCTGTGCTAGATGTTTGACAGATGTAACTTTTTTCTTCGAAAGTCGTAAATTACTTATCGCAATGAGAACAAATCTGTGCTAGATGTTGGATCTCGTTAATCTTGGTGATGGTTACACAACCCCTAAGAATTTCTGAGCAACTATTGATTCTCAATTATTTTTAAGGTTTTCAGCTGAGGTCTGTTTTTGCAGTTACATTTTTTGATCGTTTTTTAGGAATTATAATCTGTTGATGCACTTCTAATTCGTACATCCAAGGAATATTATTTTTAGTTTTCTTCTGTGGGTAGATTGATTGATATGAATGTGAGATGAAGATAAAATTCATGGTCTGTCAATCCACTGAATTCTGTGATGTTACTCTTGAATCATCATGTTCTGATCGCTTTATTATTCAATCAATCAATCTAAACAGATCAGCAATATTTAGAATGGTCAACAATTTCTTTTAACATTTGTAATGTCTTTTTTACCATAAAATCTATGGATTTGTCGCGATGAGGAACAAATCTGTGCTAGATGTTAGGTCTCAATGATCTACCAGTGATGGTTACACAACCTCTAAGAAGTTCTGAGCAACAATTTATCTACAATTTTACCCTGCGGATCATGTCCGACATAGATTGTATCTGAGATTTTGATGGAATAACAAGCGTTGCGCATTAGTTTATAATTTTTTATTGTTTGATGGATATCTAATGACACAACATATGCTAGATGTTTGGTGGATATGACTTTTTTCTTAAAAAACTGTTGCTTATTTTTTGCAATGAGGGACAAATCTGTGCTTGATGTTAGATCTCGCTGATCTTCCGGTGATGGCTACACAACCTCTAAGAAGTTCTGAGCAACTAATGGTTCTCAATTATTTTTAGGGTATTGAGCTGAAGTCGTTTTCGCTGTTTATTTTTTTGATCTTTTCTTAGGAAATATAATCTGTTCTGCACTTCTAATTTGTAGATCCAAGAATGCTATCTATTCTCTAAGCATGGGTAGATTGATTGATATGAATGCGACATGACGATAATATTCATGGTCTGTCGCTTTATGTGATGTTACCACTGAATTCTGTGATGTTACCCTTGAATCTCGACAGGTTCTGATCGCTTTATTATTCAATCAATCAAACCAAATCGATCAATGCTATTTAGAGTGGTCACAAATTTCTTGAAGGAAATTTAATGATTTCCTTTAATGTTTATAATGTCATTTTACAATAAAATATATGTATTTGTCTAATGAGGAGCAAATCTGTGCCAGATGTTGTTAGGTCTCAGTGATCTGTCAGTGATGATGGCTTCACAACCTCTAAGAAGTTCTGAGCAACAATTTTACCCTGCTGATCATGTCTAACATAGATTGTATTTGAGAATGCCTATGGAAGAACAAACGTTGAAATAAAAATGTTGGTTAGGTTTATATTTTTGGTGTTTGCTGGATATCAAGTGACACGACCTTTATGATAGGAAATAAGAGAATAACTGAATAATTTTTGGGTATGGCAAATTTAGTCATTGACTGTATGCTTCAGAAACATTCTAAAAAAAGAAAACAAGTTTTTGTGATCACATGATTTTATCGGACTTATTTTTTTTTTTTTTGGGTTGGTTACAACTGAAAGGGGTTGAGACTTAAGTAGCTGACCATGATTCTTTGAGTACCAAATTTGGGAAAATGGTGAGTTTAAGTGAGATTCTCATAAGTTTTTTCGATCTAGTATAGTTCATGTGCTTCATGCCTTAGTTGGTTTTGCTCTCAATGCTAAGGTTCTAGGTTTTGTGATTTCTTTCTGTAAATTGGTCTTATCATTTTGGTTCTGCAGAGTTTATAGGTCTGAACCATTTTCTAATAATTTTGTTATGCATTTTGTTGAAGCCCGATGGCCAAATGCCAAGTGATAAGACAGTTGGAGGAGGAGATGATGCGTTCAACACCTTTTTCAGCGAAACTGGTGCTGGAAAGCATGTGCCACGTGCCATTTTTGTAGATCTTGAACCAACTGTCATTGATGAAGTTAGAACTGGAACTTATCGCCAATTGTTCCACCCTGAACAGCTCATTAGTGGCAAAGAGGATGCTGCCAACAATTTTGCTCGTGGCCACTACACAAGTAACTGAATTTTGTTTACTGTTTTCTTGTTTTACTAATTATTCTGTTACTTGGTTATGTTAATACTAATGCTTGTTCTATTGGGTTTCAGTTGGCAAAGAGATTGTAGATCTCTGCTTGGATCGTATTAGAAAGCTCGCTGATAACTGCACTGGTCTCCAAGGTTTCCTTGTTTTCAATGCTGTTGGTGGAGGCACTGGTTCTGGGCTTGGATCACTCCTGTTGGAGCGTCTCTCTGTTGATTATGGAAAGAAATCTAAGCTTGGCTTCACTGTTTACCCTTCTCCCCAGGTTTCTACATCCGTAGTGGAACCTTATAACAGTGTTCTTTCAACTCACTCCCTTTTGGAGCATACCGATGTAGCTGTTCTCCTTGACAACGAAGCCATCTATGATATCTGCAGGCGCTCCCTCGACATTGAACGCCCCACCTACACCAACCTCAACCGCTTGGTGTCTCAGGTACACATCCTTGTTTTTACAACTATTCAATAATGATCTGATTGTACATGTTTCTTATGGGTATTCTCTGTTTTTGTAAAACAATAAGAAAGAAGTGTATTTCATGAATGACAGATGTGTTCTTGTGTTTCAGGTTATTTCATCTTTGACTGCTTCCCTGAGGTTTGATGGTGCACTAAATGTGGATGTAACTGAGTTCCAGACCAATTTGGTCCCATACCCAAGAATTCACTTTATGCTTTCATCATATGCCCCTGTCATCTCAGCAGAGAAAGCATACCATGAGCAACTCTCAGTAGCAGAGATCACCAACAGTGCCTTTGAGCCCTCATCTATGATGGCCAAATGTGATCCTCGCCATGGAAAGTACATGGCCTGTTGTCTGATGTACAGAGGTGATGTTGTGCCAAAGGATGTGAATGCAGCTGTTGCCACTATCAAGACTAAGAGAACAATCCAGTTTGTCGACTGGTGTCCTACTGGGTTCAAATGTGGTATTAACTACCAGCCACCAACTGTTGTTCCAGGTGGTGATCTTGCTAAGGTTCAAAGAGCTGTTTGTATGATTTCAAACTCCACTAGTGTCGCTGAGGTCTTCTCCCGTATTGACCACAAGTTTGATCTCATGTACGCAAAGCGTGCCTTTGTTCATTGGTATGTTGGTGAGGGTATGGAAGAAGGTGAATTTTCCGAGGCCCGTGAAGATCTTGCAGCACTGGAGAAGGATTACGAGGAGGTCGGTGCTGAGTCTGCTGAAGGCGAAGATGGTGACGAGGGAGATGAGTACTAAGTGAGTCTGCTGAAGGCAAAGATGGTGACGAGGGAGACGAGTACTAAGTAGTAATGTTATAGTTACCATTTGGTGTGAAGTGAACTGTTATTAGGTTCTCATGGTTCTGAGACAATGTGAGCGTAATATAAGTGGATATTTTTTTTCTCCCGATAACAATGATTTTATTAATAACCACAAGAATACAAAACTATTTCCATTTGGAGAAAAAAATCAAAAACTACAAATAGCAACCAATCTAGAGATCAAGAATATAAAAAGAACACCCATTAACTAAATCTGAAATAATAAGAATGGTCCTTTTTTTTAAGAAAACTTAGGGAGAGCCTAAGGAATTGGATTGATAGTAGCGCTAGCAGTGTCGTGGTTAGACAAACATTTGACCCGCTGTTTAGGTTCTTACAAAAGTTACAGGTTTAACATTTAAGACAGTTGCTTCATTCAATATCTGTTTTTCCCTGTGATAGTTCCTGCTGAATCTTCTCTTTATAGCTTTGATGTAAAGAGCATTGAAGTGTTCCAGAATGTCATTGGTTTCAGCATGCATTTCGATGTTCATGTGTTGCTTTTCCTCTGCCCATCCAAACGCTAAATCTGCTCCTCCTGTGGCTCTTCTTGCTCCCCATTGACCTGTGTGTCCTCTGCTATCAACATAGTTGCCTGCAAAATCAGTGATAGTTAGGGCTGAAAAGAACTGATAAGTGTTAGGATCCTGAATAGTGCAGATTTTGATTAAGAAACCATAATTCTGCTTTTGTGGAGGGATCCCAACATGGATTCCTGTTGTTGCTATATGGGGATCATCATCATAAGTGTGCCCCTGAGTATTCAGAGCATGGTGGGGTAAGTTGTGAACTCTATTATAGTCACAAAGGTGTTGTTGTATGCTGAGAGTTGTATTCTTAGCATTAGGAGTAATATTTTGGAATACTAGATCACATCTAGCCTTCCATATGAACCAGCAAGTGGTTGCATAAATACAAGTCTTGTCACTGTTGCTTGCATTGTGAAACCAAGTATTGAACCAATCCATGAAGAGAGTTTGATGGTCAAAGAGACCATGGTTTCCACCTAACATGTGCTGCCAAATATCAGTGGCAGCAGGGAAATTGAGAAACATATGTGTCATTGTTTCCTCCCCACAATTGCATATTCTGCATATGAGATCAATATAGTGAAGAATGCTTGCAGTTTTAGCATTATTTGGGAGGATTTCATTAGCACATTTACAGAGAAAGATTTTGATGGCTGGTGCCACTTCCAAGTTCCATATAGTCCCCAGTCTCTTGTTGTTTGATCATTTCTATACACGTTCTCTATTTTGGCTTTGTATAAAGCTTTAACAGAGAATTTTCCTGTGTTGTTGAGATTCCAGTGTATGTTGTCTTCTTCCCTGGAGTGAATAACAAGATCAGTGATGACTTGAGCAGTGTTAGGGCTGAAAATTTGCTGAATGAGCTGGAGGTTCCATTCCCTTTGATCTGTCTGTCATTAGGTGAGCTAGCATCTGAATATCATTGGGGCAGTTTGCAGGTTTTGTGAGCTTGTCAGCTGACTTAGGTATCCATAGGTCCTCCCAGATTTTGATTTTGTTGATATTGACTATTCTCCAGACACAGTGTTGCTGAATATTTTGAATTCCTTCTAAGACCCCTTTCCATATCCAGGAGTCTTCATCTTTAGCTTTAATGTTCATATTTAGCACATTTCTCCCCAGTAAGTATTTGGCATCCATCAATTGGAACCAGAGAGGATCCTTATCCTGTTCTAGTCTCCATCCTATTTTTGTTATCATTGCACTATTGAATAATTCCATATTCATGAATCTTAAACCACCAAGGTCCTTTGGTTTACATATAGCTGTCCAAGCTTTTGGGTAATAACCAGTGGGGTTTTCCAGATTCTTTCCCCAGAAGAAATCTCTTTGTAGCTTGTTCATTTCTTGACAGGTTTGCTTTGGTATTCTGAAGCAATTCATTTGGTAGATGCTGGCTGTGGAAGTGACAGATTTTATTATAACTTCTCTTCCAGCTGGGTTTAAAGGAGAATTTTTCCATCTTGACAGGTTTCTCTTCATCTTGTCCACTTCTGGCTTGAAAGATTGAGTTTTGCTTCTATGAGTAAATAGAGGAGAGCCTAAGTACTTGTCATTTAGAGGTAGGACTTGAACTCCTAGCATGTTGCAGATAGTAGGCATTAGAGCTGGATCAGTGTCCTTGCTGAAGAAGACACCAAATTTGCTGAAGTTGATGAGTTGAACAGAAGTATTTCCAAAGATGTTAAGAATATCCTTGAGGTTTTGTGCTTCCATAGTGTTGGCTTTGCAGAAAACCATACAATCATCAGCAAAAAGAAGGTGGTTTATAGGTGGAGCATTCTTGCAGATTTTTACTCCAGAAATAATACCCAAGTCTTCAGTATGAGATAAAGTTCTGGACAGAGCTTCCATGCAGAAAAGAAATAAATAAGGAGATAGAGGATCCCCTTGTCTGAGCCCTCTAGAAGGATTAAAGAATTTATCAGGAGAGCTATTTATTAAAACAACAGTAGAGGTAGTGGATATGCACTGGATAATCTTGCTGCACCATTCATGATTGAAGCCAATTTTTTTCATAATGGTATGAAGAAATTTCCAGTCCACTCTATCAAAGGCTTTTGCCATATCTATCTTGATCCCCATGCTTCCTTTATTACCTTTGAGACCTCTTCTGGTTCTCATGTAGTGAATAGTTTCATGGGCAATAACTATATTATCAGCAATTTGTCTTCCAGGTATGAAGGAAGACTGGTAGGGAGATATGATTTTGTTGAGGTATGGTTTCATTCTTTGAGCTAAAAGTTTGGATATGATTTTGTAGGTGGTGTTGCAGAGACTAATGGGTCTGAAATGGCTGGGACAAGATGGGTTTTCAGTTTTGGGTATCAGGGATATGAAAGTAGAATTCATTTCTTTGAGGAGATGCCCAGACTTGAAGAAATGATGTACCATTTTAATTAAGTATTCTCCTACAATGTCCCAGTTAGCTTGGAAGAAATTTGAAGGAAAACCATCTGGTCCTGAAGCTTTATCTTTGGCCATACTAAAGAGGATAGCTTTGACCTCATGATCTTCAGGAATTCTGTTGAGATTGTTGTTATCAGCAGTGGTTATAGTTGTAGGAATGAGGTTAATGATTTCAGGATCCATATCAGGTGATTCAGCAGTATCCATCTTAGAGAAATGGTTGGTGAAACATTGCTTTATTTCATGGTAATCCTCAATCCAATTTCCAGCACTATCTTGTATAGAATCTATCTTGTTTCTTCTTATCTGCATTTTGTAGTTCTGTGAAAATAACTTGTATTCTTATCCCCCAATTTGATGAATTGATCTATGCTTTTAGTCTTCCAGAATTTTTCCTCAATGTCTTGCCATTCTCCGAGCACTTGAATTGCAGTTTTTAAAGCTTCACTTCTGTCATGTTTGAAGTAGTTTTCTTGTAACCAATTTAGATGTTGCTTACTTTCTTCAATATTTGACTTTATGTTGCCATACACTTATTTGTTCCAAACTTTGAGTTTAAGCTCAATGTCTTTGAGCTTTCTGGTAATGAGGAAAGCACTAGAACCAGACAAATTTCTCTGCCAGCATTCAACAACGATTATCCTTACAGTCCTTATGGTCCAACCAAGGACCAAAGAACTTGAAAGGGATTTTACTAGTACACCAATTAGGATTAGTTTTAAGAAGGATGGGGTGGTGATCAGATCCAATTGCTAGAAGATTTGTGATAGTGGAGTTTGGATATAGGAGTAGCCAGGATTCGGTGACAAGTCCTCTATCCAATCTCTGCTCAGTGAGATCAGGGCCACTTCTCTTATTAGACCAAGTGAAAGGGCAGCCTGTACTTCCTAAATCATTTAGATCCAAATCCATAATTTTGTGATTAAAAATATTAGCTTCAACACTGTCCAATGGTTGAGTACTGTACCTTTCATTATCATGTAAGATGAAGTTGAAATCTCCAATGACTAACCAAGGGAGAGAGTGATTGGTAGCTGTTTTCTCCAAGGCTTTCCAAGAATTAAGTTTACTTAGAGTATCATAAGGGCTGCCATAATAACCAGTAAAAAGCCAAGGGGGGCCACTAGTAGGCTTGATTGTAACATTGATATGGTTAATGGAATAGTCCATAATTTCAACATCAAGATTATTCTTCCATATCATTACTAGTCCTCCAGCAGTACCACTAGTCCCTCCAGGATTAACATGCCAAAAGTTCTGAATATTAAGCTGTTGCATATAATTTAAGAGTTTTCCATGTTTCTGCTTGGTTTCAGAGATGAAACAAATGTCAGGATTGAATTTGGTCAACATGTCAGTAAGGTATTTCTTGGTATGTCTTTTCCCTAGACCTTGAAAGTTCCAAGCTATTGAAGTAAAGAATTGCCAGAAATATGACACATAGGGGTATTTTGAGGTAGGTCTCCTAGATATAGGATCATAATAGATTAGAATACAACAATATAAATGAACATGGTAATAGTGCATGTAATTAAAGCTAAGATAGAAAATGGTAAAGAAATGTACCTTAGAGGCTGATGTGGATGAGCCATATTCACCATTAGTCATTTGGGGAATGCTTGAGTCCAGAGGTTCAACATAGTTGTCAGAATAATCCTTGAATCTTTTGATGTTATCAGTTTCAGTGGTATCCATAGGTACTGCAGCAAATGTTGATTGTTTCCTCTTTGGCATGACTTTTTTCTTGTCTGATATCTTAGGAGAATCAGGGTCAGTATGAGAGTTTGCTTCCGCAAAGACATGAATTGTGTTTCTAGCCTTTCAAGCCTTCTTTTTGAACTGAACAGTTTCAGCATCCATCCTTTCTTTGATTTGAGAAAGGGATGGTAAGGTTTGAGAGTGAATGGCTGGAAAGATACCAATAGTGTCTAGGGCTTGATTGACACTGGTGTTTGATGGGATAAGATGTTTGGCTCTAGCTGCTTCCTTGATTTTTGTTTTAGCTTGAAGGGTCTTGTAGTTGGAGGAGATTTTCTTTGAAAGATCAAGTTTCCTGTTTCTTATTTGGCTAGCAATGACATCTGGGTGAGGTGAGTTGGGATCAGCTCTAGATGAAGCTCCAAAAGTGAGGTGTTTAGAGGATTAAGGAGCACAATCTGCAATTGTGTTTTTTAGTTCTTTTTGTTTTGCATTCCTCATTTTGATTTCAAAGACTTGGGCTGCATCAGCATCAGTGTAACCTCTGTGAATGACATTTCTTCCTTCTTGAACAGTTTTTTGATAAGCAATTTGGGGTGGTGGTAATGGTTGAGGTGTTGGCAGGCTTTTGTAGTTAGAGTGGTGGTATTTTGAGGGTGTAGGTGGAATGGGGAAAGGTGGGGATGGGTGATCTAGAATTCTACAAACTTTACAGAATTTGATGTCATTGAGAACATAAGCAAACTCAAGCCAATGAGAGATAGTTGGGGTTTCAAAGGCTTTAATACCAAACTTTAAGGGCTTGGTAACATCAATGGTAAGCTTTATTCTAAGTTTTTCTCAAGTCTGTCTCTTCCATAAGGTTTCTTTGCCGTTTGATAAGCTCCAACAGGTTGTAGAATGTTGTGGATATCCGGTATGATATGTATTGGAATTCTTTTGATAAGCAGCCATATCATAATCTTTGTGAATTGTTCTTCATTAATTAAATCTGGACCTCCCAAGGGGACACCAACAAGGACCATAAGTTTATCAAAAACTCCTTTGGTTCCTCCATTCCTGAGGGTTGAGTAATCTTCTTCATGAGTGAGTCTGAGAATAAAATAGTTCATTCTCCTGTTCCATATATCCAGCTCAACTCTGCCATTAAATTCCCAGTTGTTGTTGATGAAGTTGCTGACTCTGGATGTTTCAAAGCATATATTGCTGCAGAGCTTACCAATAAAACACCATTTCCAATCTAGAGCTTGTTTGGTTCTGATGTTTTCAGGGTTTAAGAAAACCTTGGGATATAAATCTGCTTCAGGCATATTAAGAGTTTTGTTCATCTGAGTAACAAGGTTTTCAATGGATGGGTTGGGTGAATTTGAAGAGGAAGCCATTTTTGGGTAGAAGAGGGTGTAATAAAAGATCCACCAGTAGGTATATTGACTAGTGTGTATTGTGTTGTAATGAGGCCAGTAATAATGTTGAGAGGAGTCAAACCAGGCTTTAATTTGAAAAAGATTCTTGAAATTTTCAGTAGGACAAGATTTTTGTAAGTAATTGTGGGTTGGCCTCATGCTAGTACAAAATGGTTTTGGGAAGTGCTGATCAGTGGATGAGGACATCTCATTGTAGTTTGACTCGTGATAGCTGTTGTTGGTGTATATGACTGATGGGATCTGGCTCGAGTTCCTGCATACAAAAAAAAATTATATTGTTATCCAAAGAGTTGAGGATGTTACCTTGTCCTTCCCGTTGGGGGTAAAAGATGGTAATTGCATAGTGGCTGATAGTGATATGACAAACTTTAGTTTGAAATTTTGGCACGGGTTGGTTTTGTTCTTTTTCGTAGAGAAATAAGTTGGTCTTGCAGTAGTCCTTGTACTTGCAGTTGGGGCAGATTGAGATAGAGTTGTTGACTCTTACCAACAGGTTTAAGAGTATAGTCAGCCAGGACCTGAATATAACAAGCCAAAACAAAAAAAACCTTTCCCTCATATTGCACGTTAGTGTTGTTGCTGATGGAAGATGAGGTGATACCCATCATGAGAATTGTTGTCCTCCTCTAGTGTATAGTTGACCCTTTCCCATATGGCTCAGCTTGCATCTGAATGGATGAAATTCCTGAGTCAGATTGACTACGTGATTCCGCTCTGGTTGAAGGAGATTTGTAATCAGGTCGGGTCGAATGGGTATGCTCCAAATCCTTTCTCTCATATCCTGACCCATTAAGGTGGAAAGAAATTTCTTGCCAGGTGTTGTTTGCCGTTTCTCATGAGCCAATGGTGGCTATTTGCTTGTACTAGGACAAGCTTTGGTGCCAGTAGGCTTAATTATGCGCATCAAATTGCAACATCGAGTTTTGGTGCTGTGAATATGGATGTTCCCAAGAAATTTAGACGGTTGTGATTGAAAGACTGTTGCTCTTCTTATCCCGAGTAGAACCGCTGTGAGGGTAATTCCTTTCAGTTTTTTATTCAGTTTCCTCTAATAATAGTCAGTTATCACAGCATAATCCTCCTGATTAAACCATTTCCCAGAAGAGAATTCTCTTTGATAAACAAAGTTATGGCAAGTGATAAGAATCCACAAGAAGTTGAGCATGGAGAGAAGAAGAAATCCCGAATCTGCCCTCTGTTGGAACAGGTTAGTTTTTCTGTCAATTGTTATTGAGAATGATTATAGCTCCAAGATATGTGATCAAATTTAGAAAATTTTGAGAACTGGTAAGTAATTTTTGTAGGGTGTTACTGCAAGAGTGTGTGAAGGATTTTCTGGTTATAATGAGCATCAATTGCACTATGAATCTGGAGCAATGCTTGAAAGAGCAGGTTTTGGAGGTGGAATTTCCGGCTCTAGAGGAGGGAGAGCTGGCACTGGGGGAAGAATTGGGCATGCATCTGCCAGAAAGGGGAGACCACCGCAGAGACTTGATCAAGGTCGAATCGAGAATGGGGAACTTGTGGGTGTGAAAGATGGATGGGTTATGTTTGCTCTTCATCCCACCAAGGGCCGACGAGTGGTAAACGAAGGTATTGTGTTGGTAGATGATGATAAAATCGTATGTGCGGGAACTCAACATGGTTTTTTTGCTGCTCAAATACCTGACCAGGCTAAGGAACATATGCGAATTAATGCTACTCTTCCACCTACTCCTGGCCAGGTAACTTTACCCAATTTGTTCATGCTTGCTCCCACACTTAGGCAGATGGCTCAGGATGTGGTCGAAGTAACCCAATCTGGATTTGGAGAAATCACACATCCACTTGAAGTTCCTGAAGACGAGCTTGTGATCCCTGGTGTTGATTATAGGGTTGTGGGCCAGATATACAAGGCTGCAAAAGCTAGTGCTAAGCGAGGGGAGAAGCCTCAACTTCTTGATTTGCCAGTTGATGAAACTTTGCCACCTGAAGCTGACGCAAGAGCTGTAGAGCAGGTGTATAAGAATGTGATGGCTAGGGCTGTAAGGGATGCTGCCAATGAGACTGGAGAAGCAATGAAAAACTATCCAGGTAGATTTAAACAAGCTGCACAAAGTGAAGTTGGGGGGAGCAAGCAGGCTAATAATTTTAATTTTAGCTTGAAACAATGTTACAGTTATGGTAACCAACATGTTGATGGTTTTTAGTATTTGTTTAGTAGTGTTTAATTCAAAATGCATGATAATACTTTTAATACTAGAGACCAGTGTGCAATGCAGAACATCCAAAGAGTTAAGCATGTTAATTATAATGCAATTTCTCCATGAGGGGATTTCCTGCGCAAATTCAAGATTCATCTTACAGTCAGGGCTAGATGTAAGAGCAGAGCTAACAAACTCTGGTGTGCATATGTTTTTGAGCTTTTGTAGGATGAAAGCCATATAATCATAGTAGTAAAGAGTCAGAATCTTACCCCCAGGCAGAGCAGCCAAATTAGAAAACTGAAACATACCAGAGAATAAGGGTGCAGGGATCCAGTTGATTACCCAGGAATCATAGTCACCGGAATACCTCAGAGCTAGAGATTTAGAGTTGGAACTCAATATTGGGTTATCCTTTGCTATAACAGACTTCCTTCTCAAAGAGAAACTGAGGATGGGTATCTCTATAACAGAGATGGTGCTGGGGTTGATTTGTTGATGTAGTCTTGAATTAGTAATTGAACTGGATTATTTGAAACTTGTAAAAGGTGTTTTTCTATAAATTAATTTGTAGGAAAGATTCCCCACTATGACTGAATGAGATTGTGGTAAACTAGTATGTGTAAATATCTCAAAGAGGAAGCCTAGAGCTGAGGGGACTGTGGTATCATTGGTAATGTAATTCATGGTGACAATGCCAGTAAAAGGAGATGGTAAACCAGGTAGGATTTTATTGGTTTGGGTATTACTTCCAGGGAAGATGTTTTGAGTGATATGGGTGAGGTCTGTGATTTGGGATATGTAAGTGAGATTTGTGATTTGTGTGATTTGAGTGATTCGAGCAATGCAATTACAGCTGCAGTTGTGATTTCTGTGAGTAGTATTCATGATTGGGTTTTGAAATCAGAAGAGAACACCATTAGCAGTAGAGGATTTGAATAGACCGGTGTGCATCAGGTGGACGACGACAAGAAACTAGCCGTAGGGAGAGACGTTGAATAGAAACAGACAGATTAAAGACGGCCAGGGCTAGCCGTTAGAAGGATGGAGAAAGAGAGCTCAGGCGAAAGGGAGAGAGGGGAGAGCATCTTCTTATCACAACAGAAGTATAAGAATGGTTCTCACTTTCTATCATATGCACAAATGATGACCTATGAGTATAAATGGCTTTTTTCCCCCTTGACAAACTGGCTTTTTTTTTTTTTTTTTTTTTTTTTGCTAAAACATCTGAAGTGAAGTTGATTTCTCTGAAGCTATGTATAAATCTCCAACTCCCCACTCTGTCACAAAATTTGTTCCATCTTGAAATGGCGAACGAAGGTACCTGTGAAGTTGTAAAAGTGGATAAGTTACACCTAAAGTTGTATTGGCTGTTGTTGTCATTCGCTAGCTAGCTTTCTGTCCAAGTTATTAACCTGTAGGCATCTTGACAAGCTAGTGAGCCTTTGGCTAATTCGAAAACCACTTCGTTTGACATTTAGGTGTTCACTAGGTTACCAAAATTACAAGAATTTTTTTTTGTGAATTTGGGAAACAAACATATGAGAAATAAACTCAGGTTGAGTTCCCATGATAAGAACAAATTCTTTTTTAGTTTGTTTAGCCATCTAGGTGAGAAATAGTGAAGAATTTGACATGTTTGAAGTTTACTATTAATAATCAAAATTCAAATGGTAGACCTCAATGTCAACTAAAAAAGAGGTAAGAGTATTTACTGGAGGGATATTATTTTAGAGGTTAATCATCTAAGAACTTAAGATTAGGACGAGTTTTAACCTGTACAACTGCAGTACCCTCAATCTGAAGCAGGGCTTTTTTGGATGCTTATAATTGGGCTCACAGTTTACAACTGTCCAAAGTAATTTTTGAAATTGATAACAAAGCACAAAGCAACAGTTGAATTTTAAATGGGTTTTGCTCTACCATCAGTTGGCAAGATGATGAGTACATGCTAAGGTTTTCTAAAAAGTATCTTCATTTTTATTTACTTTTTTAGGAAATGAGCACATATTCTTAGGTCTCATAATGTTGATGTTGATTTCTAGCCAAACATGGATGGTGATTATGTAATGTAAGCCAAATATGGCATCATAGTCCTAATTTCATGTTGCAGTTACTTACCCAAGATGAACATTCTTTTGATCTATAAATACGTGCACTTTCCTTCCTCAATGAATAACTGGGGTCTCCTTTGTTTTTTCTGAAAATGCTATCCATCTATGTTCTTCTCAGTAGTTAAATGTGACTACTATTTTTCCAATAGCCTACGTATTATAATCTACTCAGGTGATCTTATGAAACTTAATGAAGATACCTCAGCAGAGTAGATATGCAAGTAATAAAAGGTATGTTTGTAATGTTGTTAGTAATAATAATAAAGCTTAACTAGCAACCACAATATTAATAAAGTAAGTGAAACTAAACTAACAATCAACACGCGAGATCACTTGGTTCAGCTTTCGCATACATCCATAGTGTAATAAGTTGTGATTGTTATTAAGGTATGATTGTAGTTATAAACTCTTTAATGCTAGAAGTAGAATGAAATAAAGCCAAATAGTAGTACAAGAACACAATCTCAAGGTATTCAATACATGTATAAGCTCTTTCTAGTTCTCCCTCTCTCAGTAATTGCGTGTCCCTTCTTTGGATAAGAGGCTCAGTATTTATAGAGCCTTCTTAATCAGGGACATCTTTGTTGTCTTCAACCCCATCGAGATCTGATGGTCTTTGGTCAATCTTGTACCTTCGTTGGCCGCTGACCTCGTCCATATGAAGGGTTCCACGTCATTGACTCCACGTGAGAAAAGAACACACACCAGTCTTCTTTACCGGTGCATTTTAATGCTGAGTCGACCTCTCAGCCACCTCTGACATGCAAACACCTCCACGTGCCTAGGCTATGTTCTACATCCTATATATCACCGTTGATCTTCATCTACCTCGTGATGGGATAAAGTAACTTTAAGGATTTTTTGGTGTATCGCAGACGCATCAATACTGGTGGGCCCAATCCGCTACCTCTCTTTTGATAGACGAATGGCCACCACGTGGACAACCATTATTTAGTATACACAGTTTTACCCTTTTTTTTATCGTGCTCCAAGGGGAGGATGGGAAGAAAATTATCATTACTTTGTCGTTATTTGTTCACGTCTTTTCGGGTGGCCCTTCTTGGTACGGTCATGCAATAACTGCTTCTCGTATCTAAGGGCATTTATCTTTTGCCTTTTCTTGGTCATATAAAGAAGAAGCTTTATAGAAGAATTTTTATAAATCCTTTTTCTTCACTTGTCTCTTTCTTCTCCTGCAAACACAGTCTGCAACTGTTCATTTTCTTTGGCGATTCTCCGAGTCTCCTTTCTTTTTATCTTAACTGCTTTGGATGCGCCTGCCAAAAGGGGTAAGTTTATGGTTTCTTTTCTTCTTACCACCTCTGCTGTTGTATGCGATGACGGATTTGTATGTATCAATCGTGATTTTCGTGGTTTCCGTTCTCGCCTGATTAGATCGTTTAGGATCTAACTTGGGATTTGATTGTTCTTCTAATTTTCTCCTCATCTTTTCTCCTACGTCTGTGATTTAAAATGTGATCTTTTTCTCACAATTCTTCATGATCTTGTGTTGATGATGCATGTATGTTTTGAGGATATCTCAGTCAGCTTTGAGTAGTTTTGCATATGTCCTCTTGGTCTGTGGTTGTAATCTGTGAGTTTTGATACTGATTTTGTCAACCATAAATGTTGTTCATGTCCACCCTTTTGCAATTGTCAATCGCATATGACGAAGAAGAAAACTGTGCGTAAGGAACCGGAGGCTAAGTCCGCTCCTCAACCCCCATCATGTTTTTCTCATCCCGATGCCACCCCTTCTCCTTCACCCCCTATTTATCCTGAGATACCTACTCAAGCGGAGGAACCTGAGGGTCCGGAATTACTTGCTGAGGATCTTCCGCCTCCACCTCCTTATGAACTTTTGAGGCTGCAGTTATATACGAAGGATAACTATCGTCACTGGTCTATAGCTCAGAACAAGAAAACTTATCTTCTGGAAAAGTTTGTGGTCTCTTTTATTGATGGGCCTGATGTTCTTACGGAGTCGATGATTCAGTCCTTTCCTTGTGATAAAAATAACCTGCTGATTAGCGTAGGTCAGTTGGTTGCTGGTCTGCTTCTCCCTTTATTCAACAAGAGTTACCCTTTCTACTACAATGTGCTTTCTTCCCGGGATGACCCTGCTAACAAAACTTTTGTTCGGAAAGTCATGCAATATATCGGGAATTTCTGGCGTGTGCTTTAAGAGTGTTGGCGTCGAAGCAAGGGTAAGACTAGTCTCCAATCTTACAAGTCTTTCGCTGATGGGAGGTGCTGAAAAGAAGATTATACTCCTCAGAATTTTAGCCGTACCTATGCTGATTCTATTCAACGAAGTAATCTTCTTCCATGGAGTGTTAGTCCACGTCGTATTCATGTTCGGTGAAGGAAATTAAGAATGCTGACACCCTTCGCTTGTTGGAAGAGATTGACAAGAATGGTTTGACAGTGGTCCCTTACACCGAGGATACCATTCTTCCTGTTAAGGAACGTCTTCGTCAAGATCATGATTATAGGTGGATGCGGACTCCTACCGGGATAAAAGGTCCTTGGACTCGTGGTTTTACCACAACATATCATTTTGTTCCTCGTGCTTCCTCCTCTTTATCACCTAAGTATGATGATTACAAGCCCTAGGTTTCTAACCCTCCTGTTTATGATGAGGTACCTTCGTATTCTTTATCTTTTCAATTTTCTTGTTTTAATTATTTTTCTGATGCCTTCTTGGATTTTTAGGCTATTCTTGCGTCTCCTGCTGGTACCGCGGTTCTGAGGTTTTATCAATAAGTCAGTATACCTGTAAAAGGAAGGCTAAGATTGAAACTCATGCGCCTGAGGTTTCTTCTTTGACCGAGGGGGTAGGAATTGTTATCTTGACATTCTTGAGTTTATACGTATTATGCCCCTAATTGTTACCCATCTCGTGGATTTACAACGTTCAAGAAACAAGGGTAAAAGACCTTCAATCGTGGTTGAAGTGAAAGAATCTGATGAGGATATTGAGGATACCGCGGAGAGTCCTACCAAATGTGACATGGAGGAATATTTTGAGAAGGTCCCCGAAGGGGTGGATGAGTCAGGAGGTGATAGCCTTCGAGATAATGTAGGTTTTTTTCAAGATGATTCCCCTGTGACTGAGCCTACTGCAAAGTTTGTTCCGAAAACGGCATTTTCGGCTGTGCCTATCTCCATTGTTATGCAACATTTTTCCACAACTGGTACCATGGTTGTTTCTACTTTTGCTGGTGCTAAATCTGCGGAGGTGGAGACTCCACAGTGTTCTGCTGGTTCATTCTCCAAGTTTCCTTCATTTTCCCCTGGTTCGGATTCAATTGCTAAGGATGCTTCTCAAGCTAAGACAATGTCTATTTCCTTAAAGGAGTTTTCTTTCAACATAGCTTCTCATGCGCTTGGAAGCTCGCAATCTGTTTCCACTGCTCCTACTAGAAAGTCTGATGTCATGCCCTCTTCGTCTCCCGACTGGGCTGGGCTTGATGCACTTAAAGAAGCTGGGGATATGGAGCTTTGAGAAAGTCCAGAGAAGGCGCCTTTGGTAGGCCAGACTTATACATCATCTGCCCCTACCGTACCTTTGTTTGATAATACACTCTGCAATCCTGTGAGTCTACGTTTGGGTGCTTCACCTTGCATAGGTTTTGTTGGTTCGTCTTCGAATGGTCCTCGAGACGAAGATATGCTTATTGGTGGTCAAGCTTCTGTGGGTGCCGACGATGCTATGTTCAAGGCCATTATTCGAGATTCAAAGAGTCATTTTCCTCCTATTCTTTCCCCTATCAGGCTGAGTTTCTCAGGAGGCTGCTAGCAAAATGAATACTTTAATGAGTCATTTTAATCTGACCAAAGATTTGTTCTTGGATCCTGACTATTTTCGTGCTTGCCAAGGATTTGGGGAGCCGCGAAGGGGTAGTCTTCAGGAGATGGAAGCTTTTATTGATAGCTACCTGGAGTTATTGCCCCGCTTATCTATGTTTTCAATGAGGATCTATTCTATTCTCCTTCCCTTATGAATTTTGGTCTTTTTGGTCTTTGCCTCACCCTTTTCGTTTGTTGATTTTCAGACTATTCGTCAAATGGATGTTATTTATGTGTTGTTCAAGTTCTACAAAGCGAAAGCTACTCAACTTGGTGTGTTGTTGGAGCAAGCTCGCCGGGAACGTGATTTAGTAACTGCTCAACTTAATGCCCCCGGTCGTCAGCCAAGTCCTCTTAGGGTTGCTTCATCTGAGGAGGTATCGCGTTTGAATTCTGAACTGAAGATGCTTTCTTGAGCTATCGCGTTTGAAGACACGGTTAACCGAACCATGTCTTAGGAAAATGCTTCCCTGAGGCTTGATCTTTGTGATCTCGAGATGGAGTACGAGAAATTGGCCGAGAAATTTAGTGTTATGGATGCTCAGCGTGCTGGAGCGGAGCATAGCTTAGAAAATTCTCTTACCCATGCTGGAGGTAGTTTTAGGAGTATTTTTCCAGGCCCTTCTCCTTGATTCCGAAGGTTATATCATTAGCTTCTTGCTTTGCAGATCTGCAGGTGCATACGGTTGGCTTGAATGCTAAGGGTCAGCAGTCTTACTGGGCGGCTTGAGGAGAAGGATACGCTTCTATATGGTCAGCAAGAAGACGTTAAATATTCCAATTGTCATCTTGCTTCTTTGGACGAGGATAACCTTCGCCCGAGGAATTCTCTCTCCGAACATCGTCTTAAGGATGCTAAGGATCTGGAGGCTCGTAACAATAAGTTAAAGTCGTTTTACGAAGAAGCATCCAAGAAGAAGATTAATGATGCCTTTGAGCAAGCTGAGAGACAAGTTCCTAGGGTTCGATTTTCCGTATTTAGTACCTTTGTTGTTGATGTATTTGTTGCGATAATCTTTTCTTTGTTTGCACGTAGGTAGGATATCCTTATTTTTTTCAGCTTTGTAACTCATCTGCAGAGGTATTCCTTTGAGTGAGATGTGTTTCTCTTTTGTATTTGATTCCTCAACTACTCTTATAGGTTGCTTGTGTGGACAAACCTTCGCGTTGTAATTCCAAATTGTTGTAATGGAAAATTTTATTTCCTCTATGAGTGTGTTTTTATTCTGCAAATTATATACATGTGAGAATGCTTAATATAAGTAAATAGATTTTTGTGCTTGCAACTGAGGGTCTGAGGCCCTTTCTTGCCTTTGTTTGGAACATTCATCATCCTATCAAGATATCATTTGGCCAGAAGGAAGTTGGCAGTGTGGTTCCGATGGGTGATGTAATATATTCATTATAAACTGCCTCATATTCAACCTAAAGGCTGCATTGCTTCAATAAGGGTCTCTCTTTAATGGATATCTTATATTGCTCTTATGCCCCTTCCTTCGGACTGCATCCCTGGGCATCCGGGATGACATTTGCGCATTATGTCTTGCCCCTACCCTTATATTGCCATCAGTGGCGAATAGTGTTCATTAATCCTTCTTTATTTATATGCATAGATCTCTTGGGTTAGATTTCCCCAAAGACGTAACGAGACTTATTTTAAAGCTATGCAAATGCTTTTTCATTCATTCTTGAGGCTTCGTGTGCTCCATTCCATAGATAAAAATATAATAAGCTGCTACGTGTACCCTTCTTTTCCTGATTTCCTACAGGTAGTACTTTTCAAGTAAATTGCATTCCAGGGAGTTTTAACCAGTACAAATGCAGTACCCTCAATCTGAAGCAGGGTTTTTTTGGAACCTTGTAATTGGGCTCACAGTTTACAACTGTCCAAAGTAATTTTTGAAATTGATAACAAAGAACAAAGCAACAGTTGAATTTTAAATGGGTTTAGCTCTGCCATCAGTTGGAAAGATGATGAGTATATGCTAAGGTTTTCTAAATAATATCTTCATTTTTATTTTACTTTTTTAGGAAATGAGCACATATTCTTAGGTCTCAAAATGTTGATGTTGATGTCTAGCCAAACATGGAAGGTCATTATGTAATGTAAGCCAAATATGGCATCATAGTCCTACTTTCATGTTGCAGTTACTTGCCCAAGATGAACCTTCTTTTGATCTATAACTTCCGTGCACTTTTCTTCCTCAATGAATAACTGGGGTCTCCTTTGGTTTTTCTGAAAATGCTATCCATCTATGTTCCGCTCAGTGGTTAACTGTGACTACTATTTTTCACGATAGCCTACGTATTATAATCTACTCAGATGATCTTATGAAACTTAATGAAGATATCTCAGCAGAGTAGATATGCAAGTAATAAAAGGTATGTTCGTAAAGATGTTAGTAATAATAATAAAGCTTAACTAGCAACCACAATATTAGTAAAGTAAGTGCAACTAAGCTAACAATCAACACACGAGATTACGTGGTTTAACTTTCGCCTACATCCACAGAGTAATGAGTAGTGATTTTTGTTAAGGTATGATTGTGGTTACAAGCTCTTTAATGCTAGAAGGAGAATGAAGTAAAGCCAAATAGTAGTACAAGAACACAATCTCAAGGTATTCAATACATGTATAAACTCTTTCTAGTTCTCCCTCTCTCAGTAATTGCGTGTCCCTTCTTTGGATAAGAGGCTCAGTATTTATAGAGCCTTCTTAATCAGGGACATCTTTGTTGTCTTTAACACCATCGAGATCTAATGGTCTTTGGTCAATCTTGTACCTTCGTTGGTTGTCGACCTCGTTCATCTAAAGGGTGCGACGTCATTGACTCCACGTGAGAGAAGAACACACGCCAATCTTCTTTACCGGTGCATTTAATACTGAGTCGACCTCTCAGCCGCCTTTGACGTGCAAACACCTCCACGTGCGGCTATGTTCACCGTTGATCTTCATCTACCTCGTGATGGGATAAAGTAACTTTAAGGATGCTTGGGTGTATCGCGGACGCATCAATACTGTTGGGCCCAATCCGCTACCTCTCTTTCGACCGATGAATGGCCACCACGTGGACAACCATTATTTAGTAGAAACCTGTTTTGAGACATACTCAATTTTTTTGAGACATACTCAAATTTTGAGCCGAACCTATGTTTTTGCCTAGGTTCGGCTGATAACTTTTCAGCCGAATTTAGGCAAATGTATGCCTCAAAACAGGTTTCATTTAGTATTCGCATTAACTGAACAAAAGCCAAAACACCCAAAGGATGAATGGGCCTAATCGTCTATCTTTATCAGCACTACTGGGTCAGGCCTACTAATAGTACGATCTTTTAGTGTGTTTCTATAGAACATTAATATTTTTGTCCTAATTTCTGCTCTTTAAAGTATGCTCTTGCATAAATTCTTGTGATGGACCAATTTCTCTAGTGTGGGATCTACTCTAACATTAACATAGCTTTCTAATAGTAGTATACGCCCCATGTAAGAAAGCTGTGTTACAAAGACCAACAGACATTCTTCTTTTAAGGTCTTTGGATAGAGACGAAGATAAGGAGAGAAAAGGATTGTGGTTGATTTGCTAACCAGATTTGTCTTCGTGGTCCAAACCTTATCGGTGTCCTGTTGCTGTTAGAGGAAGAATCATATTACACCAGCATACATGTTTATGTCAATTGTCAAGCAATCAAGCATGGGTTGGTTGTTCTTAGAACTGTTGCCATATGTTATCCTTCCCTAGCTCTCTATCTCTAGAGGACCACTGGTTCAGCTAAGTTATCATCCTAGAGGCCAGCTTAACAGCTTTTAGTTGTGTGGATATGAACTTCTCATTTGTCTGGTCAGTAATAGTTTAGATGTTAATGAGTTTTGAGTTCTCATCGTAGACATTAACATTCTTTAAGGCTCTTGTTCGCGATCAATTCTTCATTTCCATACTCCAAGTGAACTTCAAAAATCTGTTTCACCAGAATGCAGTGGGGCCCGTAAACAGTCATCACACTGCTTCGTTCTTCCTTTTTTTGTATTCTGCTGAAAGTTACAGAAAGGGTAGCAGATGCAAAGTCGCAGACATATTTCCAAAGACGTCGACGTAATCTCAAGTTGGCATTGACGGACATAGAGTTGAAACTTGCAAGACCCACTTCCCTCCATTATTAGTCTTTCCTTTTGTCCCAATCTTTCTTTTTTTTTGAAAAAAACTTTTGTCGAAGCTTCCTGCGGCCTGCCATTAAGAAAAGGATGTATTCTCACTTCATTCAATGTAAAACAATCACAGTCTTGAATGCATCAAATTATCGCATATCTTTGAGCACATATTCAGTCCAATAATCTAAAAAAAAAAAAAAAAAAGTAAGCACAATATCTATATTTTCTTTTCTGTACTTTCTTGTCCTAAAGAAAATCTCACAAATTGTACTTGTTCCTTTCTGCAAACATCAAAATTTTAAGGTTCAACCACAATGTGGCAAGATTGCTATATCTCTCGCACCAAACTTAACTCCGCAATGTGGCACATTTGCTATATCCCTCCCACCAAACTCTCCACCATCTCTTGCACAGAAAAGATAGGACTTCTTCATGGAAACATGGTTGCCAAGTACAAGATCTTTCTGTTAAAGTTAGATTAGGCCGTTCGATCGTGACGTGGAGTCCTCTAATAGGACCCCCAAAAGGGGGATACTAGTAGTTAGTGTAGCTACCTAGAATTACTGGATAAAGCCACTGTCATTAACTCTCAACTTCCAAAAAGAAGAATAGTTTCTGGAGTTGATGGATTCAGTCAGGAATCTTCATTTTGACAATGCAAGAGAGATTCCAATATTAAAACTGCAACCAGAAAAAAAAATTAAAAAAAATTAAATTAAAAACTGTTTTTGATAATAACATTGAAAAGAGCTTTTAAATGGATTCAGTCAGGAATCTTCATTTAACTATGCAAGAGAGATTCCAGTAACAATAAAAATGAAATCCACCTGACACACATTGTCCAACTGTTAGAAGCAAAATGTTTGTTAGTTAGGCCGTATGGAAGAACAGGAAAACAGAACAAAAAAACCACCGTTAATTATAAGGTTAAGGGGTATAGTTTCTGGCACGACTTGTTGGAATACCAAATAAGGAAAAAAATACAAGTATAAAATAATTTTTTTTGTGAAAATAGCTCCGGAGCCAGTGGAGATCCGCTTATTCCTAGCTATTCCATGCGTGGTTGGTCATGCAACACGATCAACCACCCACGTATATAACTTATAGTTTCAGCTTCCGGTTTCTGTTTTGAGTTCTTTGTTTCATTGTCATATCTCAAGTATTATTTTCATGGCACACACTTCAAAATTTTGTAGTTTTTCATTCAGCTTTCAGTTTTGTGTCCGAGGTCTTTCGTTGTCAACATCATCTGACCTCTGGAGGCTCTGGGTTTATACGTGTTGGTTCCTTTCAATGGCAAACTACAATTTAGAATGCAACCTAACTACTTTCCATTCATCTCTTGGACAATGATGCAACCATAATATTTTTGATAATTGAGATAACCGGCCAAATGCACTTTTCAGAAAAAGATATCAACAGTCAGGTATGCAATTTCCATGCTATAAGGAAATGTAGCGACTAAGTTTTCTTGCATGCGTATTACCAAATTAAGTTGGTTGGGCAATAATCATGCATTTTTACGTGGTGGTTGGCCATGGTATTGGAATTTTCCCGACGTTGCTTGGTTGTTGTGATATTGTTACTAATTAAACTAGTATCTCGGAATCCCGCCACATTACTAATCTTTACTTAAGATTTAGGCAATATTGAGATTAAAAATGAATGATGGAGTTAGTGAAAATCTTAGAAAAGCATGTCATCGGTTCAGATTAGAAGCTTGAGTTTGCTGTTTATTGTCCACTAAGTCACTATACAAATTTATTGGTTAAGAAAATAAAAATTATTATTGTAAAATCATCTAAGAAAAACCTTCAAATTGTGGCCGACCCAATTCAATAGCTTCCGGACATAAAGAATTTCATACAATTATTCAAATTCTTTTGGCATAAAACAATCATCTACTTTTGCAACAAGAAGAAAAAACAATAGGCCCAAAGGAATTGGAAACCCCCTAGCTTTCTCTCAATTCTTTCTTTTTCCAAGCACATAAATAAACTAACAAGGATTGATGATCTTAGTACAAATATGGCTAGACAACAGTCAACATTGCCTGGTGATAGTTTTTTCTAAGCATTTTATTCAAGAAAAGAATCATAATTAATTTTAATAAGCGGATCTTGAGTAAGACAGTTTATATATATATATATGCATTTCTAATAAATGTGTTTAATTATAATACATGTTTTCTGATATAAAATACAATAAGTTGATCCTCACTTTTAAGACACAAACCTCTCTAGTTTGAGAAGTTATTAACCTTTCTGGATATAAGCATCTTCCACGAAAATATATGTCGGTTTTGGTGTTGTCTTTATAACTTATTCTCGATCCGTTTATCTTTTGATTTCTTAAATAGAGGCTATAACCATAATAATAATTAGCATAGATTTTTACCGCCACAAATCATATATACATGCCAAGCACGATTACAAGGAAATCATACAACCATTGATCACATAATATTTTTTGCGATTCCAAATCAAATCTAAAATCATTTGACATGTACTTGTAAGAAAAACTTATATGTGAACCACTGATATACCCCGTGTTTTGCGAGCTTAAAATCCATCATTAAGTTTTTGGAAAGTAGGATCGTATGATAAGACACTTGAACATGACACAACCTTCCATCATCGACTCAAACACAATGATTTTCTTGGTTTGCTGATGATGCTGATATTCTAAGTTATTAAAACCCACAAAATACAACTTTCCCAAGAATGAAGGATACCAACCATTAAAAATGCCTAATATTCTCATCATCGTCACCTTAAAACCATATAATATTAGACAGACCAGTAATATTAGATACCAGAAAAGTCATAATTAAGTCAGTTTCAACCTTTTTTTCTCAACGGATGGACAAAATCAAAACCTTTACAAGGTATTGGGTTCAAGAACCACAACCATCAATGGTGCATGCATGACTAATATATGGTCATGGTCAAAAGGGTTCCTAATTCCTGCGTACGTATGATTGTTATTGGCAAGTGTCATGCCACCCCACCCCGACCCAACCTACCCTAGAGTCTACTACTACCCTAAAGCCTTTCAGACTTGTGGTAATTGGTTTTACATTTTTTTACCGACACCAATGGCCTTGTTTAGGCATCTCTTAAACGTTTTTTTTGTTGAAAAAATATTTATCACTTTCCATCAACCCACTACCGAAGAGATCATAGATCATGAGATGAAAGAAGGTTCAATGAATTCTAGCTAGGTATATATATAGACTCTGCAAGAAGTGTGGGTAATAAATTAGTTAAGTACCCCATTCAATCAGTGACGGAGCCGGACATTGAAAATCCGGGACTAAAAACAAGTTACATACACTAATGGGCTAAATTTAAAAATTAAGTGGATTGAATATAAAATTTATTATAAAACTAAGAGCTTTTTTATGGTTTTGGTGATTTTAGGGGGTTAGAGCCTGGGTTTGTTGATCCTTGGCTCCGCACCTACATTCAATATAGATGATACATTCTGGTAAGTTTCAATTAATACTAGATATATTTATATGGAGTTAGTCAATTGGGATTAGTAGAGATATAGAGAGACTTTTTATGCAAAAGATTTTGGGTGACTCTCTGTGAGTTTAGAGATTTTGGAAGACTCTCTGAATGATTTTTTATGAATTGTGGTGATTAATGGAGACAACAAAACATATATGAATTTCACCTTACACACGTAAAACAAGTAGTATATTTAATTTTTTACACAATGAATATATGAATAATTCAATGGAAATATATTAGTCCATGGACAGATAATACAAATTGTAACTATTTTGCCAGTAAAAAGTCGAAACGAGACGAACATAATGGATTCGAATCTCTAGTGAACTTATTTGGTTTTTAGAAGATAGCATTTTTTTTAATTTTTTTAATGTGGTTATTGTTTTTAATTGTTTGATATTTAATCCTTAAAGAAAAAAGAAAGAAAAAAATCTCTCAAAATATCACCTATTTTGGAGAGATTTTGTTTTAGCCTTTTATGGTATATTTTGTAATAAAAGTCTCTACAATTCTCTCAAAACCATAAATCATTGATTTCAAATTCCAAATCCAATAACATAGAATTTTGAAGACTTCAAAAAAGTCACAATCCAATAACAGAGATTGTTTGAGATTTTGAAAGACTCTCTGTTGACTAAAGAGAGATTTTAAAAGGCTCTAAAATTCTTTCAATTTCTCCATAAATCTCAATTGATTAACCCACTGTTAAACCAATTTCCAAATTTTCGTGTGATTTTGATATCCATTATCCACCTACCCGCTTTTACTTCACCCATACAACAACAAAATAAATTGGTAATTTGTTTTGAAAAAATTATGTAATCGAGCTTAGGTGTCTATAGTTGTCAACAACATTTGATCATATTTGACTTCGCCATAAGTTTTATACACGGTTACGGTCAAGGTTTTATACTACAGTGGAACTTCAATAAATTAATTCTTGAAAAATTAATTACTTCGCTAAAATAATACATATGTTAGGTCTCAACTAGGCTTGTACAAGCTAGATTTTAACTCAGTAAATTAATAATTTCGTTAAAATAATAATATTTTTGGTCCCAAAACTATTAATTTATCGAAGTTTTATTGTAGGTTCTAATGAATTTTGACTCTTAGAATCTTATATGACCCAAAGGAATGATTCAAAGAACATAGGGTAATAAGTATAGTTTGCGAAACTAAACACAAGTGAATATTCTTAATCCATATATACAGTATTTGGTAAATTGAGAATGAAAATAAAATTAATTATTCAATATATTGCGTTTTGGCAAGTCTTAATTAATACTTCGTAATCAGTATTTATGATATAAATAATATAAGTCTTACCATATATCAAGGTCAAGACGAAGTGATTTTTGTAACAATTTACAAGATTGTTTTAATTCAAGGGGTTCTTGAATTTTCCCCCTAAACAAATTAGTAATGTAGCTTTCCCCCTAAATTGCTAATATATATAACTTACTCCCCTAAAACTAAAATTCTGACAAAAATAACCTTTGACCGTGCCTGCCATACAAGCGTGAGTATGATCATTTGCCACATACGTCCACCAGATATGCATCTTTGTGCTTCTTTCCACCTTAGAAAGCTAGGGTTCATGAAAGGTAAATTAACTAAATCATTAAATCCACCGAAACAAAATCTCCTCGATAAACTAATTCTCCAAATAATTAGCTCTTTATAGTACTTCAACACTTGGTAGTTTTTACCATTCCGTTTGGGTGATAGGTGATTCAAAACATTATGAATCTCCACTATCAATAATATACTAATGTCAAGATCGTCGCCATGTGCAAATGAGCTGCTTTTGAAATCAATTTTTAAATGAATCAAATCACATATCAGGATCAACCTCATATACTAGATTTCCATGATTCTGTGCCGTGGTGCGGCAACTAATTTTCATGTTAGAAATCCACCATTATCAACAATTTGGGTTTTTGGGTTCGAAAACCTAATAAGAAGTTGATTTTTTTTGTGACCAGGCCCGTACCTAATGTTAGGCAGGATAGGCAGCCGCCTAGGGCCCCCCAAAAAAAAATTCTCGTGTATATATGTTGTTGTGTACCGCCGATCAGGGTAAGAAGAAAAAATGACTGCAGTTTTGGACATAAGCCCAACAAAGAAAAACAATTATCATTATCTTTGGACTTTGGCCCATATTTATTATCCAAGATTCATTTAAGTAAAAAAGTAAAAAATACGCAAAGATCCCATTTAGGAATCACTTTACCCAAACCGTTCGTCTCTTCCTCTCTCGTCATTCTCAGTCTCTGCCCTCTGGTAAGTTTTATTCATCAATGATCAGTCATCATTCAGTACTATTATCTACTTATTTTTCTTCTAATTTTATGTTTAAGATCTGGAACGAACAATATTGTTGATGTGGGTATTGATTTCTTAAGATTATTAATAGATATTAGTAATTTTATTCAATTGCTAGTTAGGGTTTCATGATGATTACAGGAGGAGAAGGAATTAAACAATATAATTGGTGTTGTTTTGTTAAATCTTTTGATTTTGGTTGTTTAATTTCGATTTTAATTCTTCTTTGAATTACGGTGTTATGGTTTAATAGTGCGGTGCAAATTATGATGTGAATGATGATATTGGGTTTACAAATTACTGTCAAAGATCACCCTTTTTTAAACCAGGATTTTTGAATTTAGCTGATATGCTATCCAATTGAATTTTGATTTTTCCTTTTTTTCCTGTGTAGGCTGTGAAGTAACAGAATACAAGAGTGGATTAACTACCAAGTGCTATGACTCGTAGGAAAACAAAATGCCAGAGTGGTGCTTTCAAAGCTAAGAAAAGAAAAAGAATAGAGCAGCTTGAAAGTTCTTTAAGAGGATCGATGAACAAATATTTGGCTCGAACAAGTGATAGTGTTGGACTTCCGGAAAGAATAAGTGAAAGTGATGGTCCTGCAGCAGCAGAAACAATGAATGACATTAACAGTGATGATTCTGATGAAGAATATGCAAATTTGGTTAATGAAATGGAGAAAGAAGATGGTTTGCTCAATGGTGGTAGTAGTAGTGGTGGTCTTAGTGGATATAATCAGAATGTGCAAGGTAAAGAATTGTTACAACCAACTATAAATGAGAGTGAACACGGGAACGACGAAGTGCGGAATGAAGAGTACGGACCGGTAAACATTTATGATCCAGGAAATTGGAACTTCATTGACCAACATTTCAGAGATTTTTTGGTAGAAAAGGGTCCCATCAGAGTAAGTAAAAATGTCCAATATCCTTACAATGAACATCGTAGACGATTCTCTAATCGTCATTATAAACGAAAAATGAGTAATGGGGAAAGGGTTGATAGGAGATGGCTAGTATATTCAACTGTTAGGGATCGCGTTTTCTGTTTTAGTTGCAAATTGTTTAAGGGAGATGGGATTGATTGTCAGTTGGATACCATTGGCTCTAATGATTGGCATAATCTTGGTAAAAAACTTAGACATCATGATACCTGCCATGGGCATCTACAATCCATGTCTATATGGAATGAACTGGAAAGAAGATTGAAGAAGAATGAAACTATCGATAAGGCTATGCAAGAACAGATCAAGAGAGAAAAAGAGTATTGGAAACAAGTCTTGGTTAGAATAGTTTCTCTTATCAAAACTCTTGCTAAAAATAATTTAGCTTTCCGCGGTGATAACGAAAAGATTGGCCAATCAAATAACGGCAATTTTTTGAGCTTTATTGAAATGATTGCAGAGTTTGATTTGGTAATGCAAGATCATCTTCGACGTTTCAAAGATCAGGACATTCACCATCATTACCTTAGTCCCAAGATACAAAATGAGTTGATTTCGCTATTGGCACACCATGTGAGAGAGAAAATTATTGAAAAAGTTCACAAAGGAAAATATTTTTCTGTGTTGCTTGATTGTACTTCGGATATAAGCCGTGAAGAACAAATGTCACTTATTGTAAGATCTGTGGATTATTTAACAACTCCAAAAGTTGAAGAACACTTTCTAGGTTTCTTAAAAGTGGAAAAAACCACTGGACTAGGACTTTTTGAGGAGATGAAAAACCTTTTGGAGAAGCTTAAGATTGATTTTGATGATCTCCGAGGACAAGGGTACGATAACGGAGCTAATATGAAGGGGAAAAACAAAGGGGTGCAAAACAGGCTACTCAAGGAAAATCCAAGGGAATTTTATATGCCGTGTGCATGTCATAGTCTTAATCTTATGCTTCTGGATATGGATAAATCATGTCCTAAAGCAGAATCATTTTTCAGTGTTATGCAGCGGATATACAAGTTGTTTTCAAAATCTACAAAACGTTGGCAAGTATTTAAAAAACATGTGACTGGTTTCACTGTTAAGCCATTATCGGATACTCGATGGGAAAGTCATATAGAGAGTGTTAAAGCAATATGATTCCAACTTCCTAAAATACGGGATGCTTTGCTAGAGTTGTCGGAATCTATTGAATTTAGTGCGAAAACAAGGGGAGAAGCTGATTCGTTATTGACACGTGAGATCGATAATTTTGAATTTATATTTGGCATGGTTGTTTGGCATCATTTTCTGCTTGCAGTCAACTCCGTCAGCAAATTGTTACAAAAAGAGGATATGCATCTTGATATTGCCATGGACCGAGTAAATGATTTACTTTCTTTTTTTGTAAAGTGCAGGGATACTGGATTCGAAGAGTTATTGGAAGAAGCTACTGAGTTGGCAGCAACAATTGGTATAGAACCTACTTTCTATGAGCCACGAATCATTCGAAAGAGAAAACATTTTGACGACATTATGACCGAAGAAGAAGCACCATTATCAGGTAAGCGATCTTTTGAAGTTAACTATTTTAATTATATAGTAGACCAAGCTAGATCCTCACTGACTAGTAGGTTTGAACAATTTCATGAGTTCAATGAAGTTTTTGGGTTCTTATTTCAAGTAAAGAAGTTACACTCTCTTGATGATAGCACTTTAAAGGCGTGTTGTATCAAGCTTCAAAATTACCTAAAGCATGGCATGAGTTCCGATATCGATGGACATGACTTGTATGTTGAACTGAAAGTTCTAAAAAGTTATTTGCCGGAAGAGACTGAAAGGGCAATTGAAGTGTTGAATTTTTTGAAAGATATGGAAGGTTCCTAGCCGAATGCAGAAATCGCATACAGGATTTTATTGACAATTCCAGTTACAGTTGCCTCTGCAGAAAGAAGTTTTTCAAAGTTGAAGCTGATCAAGTCTTATCTGCGATCGACAATGTCACAAGAAAGATTGAATGACTTAGCAATGTTATCTATCAAGGTTGATATGGTGAAAAACATTGATTACGATGCCATAATTGATGAGTTTGTATCGAGGAAGCGAAGAAGGTCATTTTTTAGTAGACTAGCTACTTTTATGTAGTTTTTTTTTTTATGTTTAAATTTGACAGTTCGATTTTTTCCTAAGGCCCCTAAATAGTTTGGTACGGCCCTGTTTGTGACGATCAATTTAAAGTTCTGCATTAGAAAGATACGACTTTTACTTTTATCAAAAAGTCTTACCATTATATCAACTCATACCATTTCCATGATTTATCAAAATCTCATGATTTGTGTAGCAACTGTTTATATGTGTGTTTTGTTTCAAAACTCAAGAGCTCTTCGTCTTTTTTACCCTAGCCACCCTACATTTGTGTAGGATGATTATTTTGGTCATAAAAATATAATGCGTGTCAATCAGTGAGGAACATAATTGGAAATCCTGGAACAAAAATATAAAACTAATACACTAGCTTGTGTTGCACATAAGGTATAAGGTCATTTATGTCAGAATTTTAGATTTAGGGGGTAAGTTACAAGTATTAGCAATTTAGGGGGAAAGCTACATTACTAATTTGTTTAGGGGGGGAAACTCAAAAACCCCTTACTTCAAAGTGGAACTTTTGTTGTTTTTTTGCACAACTTAATACAAATATCTTTCAATCATATGATTTCGTTTGTCAATTTTAGGTGTCAGTAGTTGAGTTTTATGCGAGTTGTGTTATAACAAATTTCATGCATGTAAATAAAATCCACATTTAAATAGTAGTATTTATATTTATTTAGGTACATTTTTTGTGATATTTGTGATTTCTATGCATATGAATGTATTTTCCTTTAATCCATTTAACCGATGACATTTAGGCAGAGTTGTTGTATGACACACAAGTGTTTAAATGAGGTTGTTGTTGTTATTTACCTGTCTCTTCACCCACCTGTAATAAACACATTAAAACTCCCGAAAAAAAAATGTTCCTTATAAATATTTTCACCACTAAATGCGCAAAGAAATTATACTTTTTCCTTTTTATCTCATTTTTTCCCTTTCCCTTTTAGTTTTACTGTCCAAGATTACATTCACTGTATGTGTAACAAAATCTCTATATATAACTTCACTTCTCCACTCATTCCGAACCCACACCCAACACAAGAAGAGGTAGAAGAGGGAGAAGAAGAAGAAGAGAGTCTTAGAGTGACCAGACCAAGAGAAATCTCTGTGTTGATGCCCAGAGAACTCTCCTTGTTCATGCTTGATTGTATTGCCTTCTTTACATTCACAACTTATATTTTCTTGCCCTTACATATCAGGAAAAAGAAGTAGATAACAAACAACAACAACAACAACAAAATGGCTATTGAAATGCAGGAGAAGAAGAGCAACAACTTCTCCAAAGGTGGTCATGGACATGACCCGGAGATGTTCAATCACCAAGAATACAGCAAGAACTTTGATGATGATGGCCGTCAAAAAAGAACTGGTATGTTAAAATCTTGCACAAAAAAAAGATCCTTCTTTAATTCTGTTTCTCTCTATTTAAGGTGGGATTAATTTTGGGAAAATTTTATCATCTTGCAGGAACACTGTTGACTGCAAGTGCTCACATTATCACTGCAGTAATTGGGTCTGGAGTATTGTCATTGGCATGGGCAATAGCACAATTGGGATGGATTGCCGGTCCAATTTGTCTCATTGCATTTTCTGTCATCACTTGGTTCACTTCAATCCTTCTTGCTGAATGTTATAGATCTCCTGATCCCATTACTGGTCAAAGAAATTATACTTATATGGATGCTGTTAGAGCTAACTTGGGTAATTAATTATATATATTCTTCATAATTTCCTTATAAAACTGAAAATTTTCAACATTAATGAAAATCTGTAACGTTTTTGCAAAATAAAGAAAGAAATCTTAAGAGCATCTCTAATAGGTTTGAATATCCTTGTAAGTAACGGGATTTTTTGTTTGAATTTGCAGGAGGAGTGAAAATTCAACTCTGTGGTGCAGCACAATATGCTAATCTTGTTGGAGTTACTATTGGTTACACCATCACTGCATCAATTAGCCTGGCGTGAGTTCAAACTAATCCCCTCCCATAAAACAAAGATTTCAAATTTATAACCAATGACATTTACAGCCTAGACCAAGCCACCTAGAAGTCCCCGAAAATATTGTTTTTCTATTAATTACTTTCCTTAAACATTCATTTGTGTGATGATATTAATATTAATTACTAATTAATATACTGTACTAATATTTTTTTTTGTGTTTATTGTGATGTAGGGCTGTAGCAAAATCAAATTGTTATCACAAATATGGTCATGCACATGAGTGCACTGTATCGACTTACTATTACACAGTCATCTTTGCAGTAATTCAGATACTTCTATGTCAAATACCAAATTTTCACAAACTTTCCTGGTTATCAATTGTTGCTGCTGTTATGTCTTTCGCTTACTCAACCATTGGTATTGGCCTTTCCATTGCCAAAGTTGCAGGTAATTATTCATCAAAACCCCCATTAAAAACTTACCGTAAAAACCAAAATTTAAAAAGATAGTTCCGTTACAGTGGGCTCATAGGACTGACACAACACAGTTGTACTGGAATAGTCCAGCATCCAAAAATGTCATTTTTATTGTCAAGTGGTTAGGATTATTTTGACTTAAATTTTTTTTTTTGTTGTTGCAGAACCTCATCACCATGCAAGAACAACCCTCACAGGGGTCCAAGTTGGAATAGATGTAACAGGGGCAGAGAAAGTTTGGAGGACTTTCCAAGCCCTAGGCAACATTGCCTTTGCTTATGCTTTCTCTAATATCCTTGTGGAAATCCAGGTAAAAAAACAAAAAAAAGAAAAAACTTATTTTTTACCATCTGTAAAATACTTTAGGATAAACATGCTTGCTTTGCCAAATGTGTGCTGTGCAGAATAAATTCTTGTGTTCTGTCTTCTGTTCTGTCTGCGTATTCATAAATGAGAGGTATGTATGTGTAATATTGAGGGTAAATGTTCTTGCATGCATGTCTAAATACGTGGACGCCATTTTTCTGAGCATAAGCACTTGCTGTTTATCTCTAGTAAGGTCCATTTAGAGATCAACAGATGTTTGGGTGTTATAAAATATTGATGACTGACTAGAATTTATAGCTGACCTCCTAAAATTTACCAATTCTAGCTTGGATCCAATGGAGGTGTAAGTGTAATAAATTAAAATTTTAAGACACAAATATTGACTTCATCATCTGGCCTTAGATGACGCTTCATTTGTCTGTTCTTTTCTTGTTCATTTACGTGTGAAATCAAAAGGCTTGCGTAGAGAATCTTGCAAGCATGATATGTTAGTTATAATCAAGTGCTTTGTATTAGGAGAAGTTTACTTTGACGAGACTAATCTTGCAAGCATGAGATCTCATTTTAGTCAAGTGCTTTACCAAACAGGGGACACCCTTAATCAACTCTAGAAAGCTGTTAGAAGACAGCATAATTACACAAGATCAGGAAATAAGTATGTACATGTATCTACCAGCAGAGTCAAGTAATGGCAATGGGTTCTGGTTTAAAGCTTCCTTAAACAAAAACATATTATTTCCTCCCCACCTCATAAATTTATGTTTTTACCTTGTAAGGCATTTTTTTACTCTTCCTGCCTAGTATCGTGATTCCGCCACTCCAGTAAACACTCCAACTTGCTTGATCTATACAAATACAAATTCTACTATCGTGTCTATTATTATTTTGTCATATGTCGAACAATTTGCTGGTGGCTCTTGCACCTTTTTTTACTTTTTGGGTGATGCATGGTCCCTGAAGAATCCTCCATCTCTGACTATATGGTCCTACAGCGTCGAGTCTCTTATCTTTACAATCAGTGTGGGTCTAGCAGTTGACATAGAGTCAAACTTGAGATGTGATAGTTTCTTTTTCTTTGTTTCTTTGTTCCTGTTGAAAGGCAACAGTACAATTTGTTAATTATGGGCGGCAAGTTGGGACCTAACTAGAGAGGGCCTAATATCTAATGAAATTGCAGGACACATTGAAATCAAGCCCACCAGAGAACAAAGTAATGAAAAAGGCGTCTACCATTGGAGTTGCTACTACAACCTTGTTCTATGTACTTTGCGGTGTGGCTGGTTATGCTGCTTTTGGGAATGATGCACCCGGTAACTTCCTCACAGGCTTTGGTTTTTACGAACCATTTTGGCTCATCGACTTTGCCAATATCTGCATTGCTGTCCATCTTGTTGGTGCCTACCAGGTACATATTACTCGTACCCTAAGCACATCGGATACATTTCACACATTTGTACCTGAAACGGCACACTGGAATGTGCTGGATTTCTGGTAACACTGAATGTTGTTTATTTTTTGTATTCACATTCTTTGTTTTTCAAGAACTGTTTATTAATCTTGCTGTTTTGTAAGGTTTTCTGGTATGATTTTCTGGTAACACTGTTTCAGTATCTTTGTTTTGTTATTCACATTCTTTGCTTTCATGTACACTCATTACTCCTGTTGTCATGTTATTAGGTATTCGGCCAACCCTTATTTGCATTTGTGGAGAAATTGTGCAGCGACAAATGGCCAGAAAATGAATTCATAACGACTGACCACATGATTAATCTTCCATGCTGCGGTCAATACCCCTTCAACTGGTTTCGGTTAGTATGGAGGACTTTATACGTTATAATGACAGCTTTGATAGCGATGATATTCCCATTCTTCAACGAATTCGTCGGCTTCATCGGTTCGTTATCATTCTACCCATTGACTGTTTACTTCCCTGTCGAAATGTACATTGCAAGAGCCAAGATACCAAAATTCTCAGCAACATGGATATGGCTTAAGGTGTTAAGTTGGGCGTGCCTTGTCGTCTCACTTGTTGCTATGGCCGGGTCTCTTCAGGGTTTATTTGAATCTGTCAAGACCTATAAACCCTTCAATAACAAGCATTAGCTTCTTTTACCTACAAGCATTATATGTAAGAAGACTTCTTTGCATTATGAAAGATTGTTGGGAAAAATCCCAAATGCAATAGAAATAAAGTTTCCAGAAGGAAAAAAAAAATGTATATCGATAATGATGATGTTGTTGATGCTGAAGATTGGAATTTTTTTCTGTCTTAGTGGTATTTCAAGTTATTTCTTGATTTTATAGTATGTCTAAGTCTTTTGGTTTGTAATTGCTAGTATAAGAGTGTTGGAGTACTTCGGACATGGATGTGGATTTTTATGCACTCATCTCCCAATCAATTAAGAATGTATTGACTGGTTTTTTGCGTGGTCTTCAAAGCATTGCACTTCTCTTTTCAATATTCTTGTCTTCCTTCCTCAACCATTCAAAAAAAATGGATTCTTTGCCCAGACATTTTAAAATTGTCAGAAGTGAAAGAGGTACATTTGAAAAGTGTACTTTGTTATGGAGTATTATAAAGCAAAAGAAAAAATAATTGGTCTTTCCAAGTAACAATGTTTCTATGATCTTAATAAGATAATTTTTACCCAACAAGGACAACCTTAGATTCTTGATAGTAGGGAATGCAGTGCTGATAATCAAATACTATTGAACCTATAATCATATTTCTTGGATTATTTATTATCCCCAAGAACAAAGGACAACACCAAGAACAAGGAGAAGGGATTGCAGTATTACTTTCACATTGTCTTCAAATTTCAAACTCTTTCTCATGGCATTGAATAGCATTTTGTGCAAAACCCACATTTTTATTTCTCTTTTCTTTTGTGTAAGTTTCTTATACCAATAATGTAAGTAAACACAAGAATCTTTTGGAATCCATGGAAAATAAGGACAGTAACAACAAGTTAGCTCCGGTCAGTCAAGAAGCTGAAACTAATGAATGTTTGGTAAGGAGGTTTTGATTCTTCCTCTGACCTTTTGTTTCCAATTTCTTGCTGTCTCAGTCTTAAAATGGGTTGTATTTGGAAACTAATACTCTTTGTTTGTATGATGATGATGGCTATCATAAATAGAGCAAAGAAGATCAGAATCACACTGTTAAGAGAAAGAATCAACAAGCTACTAGTCGTCTGAATGAAGATGTATCTTCTGCAAGTCAGCATTGCACAAAATCGAGCTTTCAATGGCCATATGCACCTCCGCCCATTATCTCACAGTTTTCGAAACCCTCTGTTTCTACCACCCAACAAACATCATCTGTCTCCCTGAACCAATGGCATCAACAACAGAATTCCACCGCTGATCAGCAGAAACCGTTTCCACAAATGCACCAACCGACCACTCCTTTTTGGCTTCCGCCAGGACCAGGTTTTCCTGTAATTCGAGCACCCGCTCCTTCAGGTTACCAATGCATTGTTCCAGTTGGAACCACAGAAGCCTCGTTGAGACATGACCCACTGGCTTCAAGTCTGAGTTACCAAGCTGGATTCCCACCTCCAATGGGATTTTCAGGTAAAACAGAAGATTGCCAATTTCTTTGTAGATTCAATATTAAGGTGAAATTAATAAACATAAGAGTATGTATGTATTGTCAATAGGTACTTGGGACCCTGCATCTTGGTGGGGTCAACCACAACAATCGCACCCACCTTATACATTTCCGGGACCATATGGCTACTTTCAATTAGCACCGCCTGTATTTCCCGAAACCCCAGTCACCTTTGGAGGATCAAATCAAAGAGGAATTATCCAACCATCAGCAAAACTCTCTAAAAAACACCAGCTGATGTGGGATTCTCAGGTTTGCATTTCCTAGTTTAATAGATGTTTTTGTCTGCTTTTGACCATCTATGCTGGTTTGTGGAGATGAAAATGCAGTTGAGTTTTAGTGATAATTTTGCAGTCATCAGAAAATGTTCAAATGTGGGCAGCTATTACGAAGGTGCAAACAGAAATGACTACTTACGGAAGCCGGCTAGCAAAAGTTGAAGCAGAGGTTTCATCTATCAAGTCGACTCTCGAGGAGTATTCTGGGGCTGGAGCTGGTACTACTACAGCTGGGCAATCGATGAAAAGAGGGAGACCTAAGAAAGTTGCTTCAGCTGAAGTTTTGCCCTTTATGGAGGAGTCTCAACCACGAGCTCGTGCGAGAAAGATCATTTCATGTAAACCCCAATCTGAGAATATATTTCTGCATGGAAAAAAAGAAAGGTTACTCAGCCATAAGGAGAAAACATTTCAAGCTGCAGCTGTTGATGGAGCCAATATCCAGCAAGAGATTGATGGGAAAATCTCAGGCATCTCTACCAATACTATTGAGCTAAATGAGAGTAATGTCAAGGTGCCTCTAGATGTCAAAACCACACCAACAGTTCATGACAAGGTTAATCAAGAGATTCAAGGTGGTGGGTTCAGCCTCAATTTCACAAAAGAAATAAACGGAACTGATTGCAGGTCGAAAAACAAGAAGACTGGATTATCATTTCAGGCAGAGCAAGTTACAGGAACAAATAGCATCATCAGTTCAACCAATTTCAAAGAACAAAAGGGTAATGGAAACCATGGGTGGGTATCTAACGTTTTACCTGATGATTGTGGAAGAAACCTATTGGAAATAAGATCTCATACTTTCTATGATACTGGTAGTGTTAGTGTTATCAGACAAGGAGGAGAAGTCGTTCCTGGATGGAGTTTCGTGAATGAGGGGAATCCTACAGAGGAGGATGTTGGCATGCTGTTAAGATCAGGCAATGATGAGGAAGAAGATACTAGCACAGGAGATGATGAAATGGCTCACAGAGGATGCATGTGAAGTGGCTGTTGCTTCAAGGGATACAAAGAGAACCTTTGTAGTTAAGCATAGTTAAGAAATCAGATTGATTGCTGGGCACAATTTAAACACTAGCTGATTACATCTTTTCTAATAATACGAGATGTCTGCTAGCTTGAGTGAATTATTTATGTTTGTGAAAGAAGAATGCCTAAATATTGTAGGAGTCAGACAAGTAGTAGAAAGCATTCCAGAAAAATACAATCATATAGCTAGACTTTCAATTCATGACATGAAGTTTCAACGACCCTGTTAATTGCTATTCTCTTTCTTAATCTGGGGTAAGTGGATCTCTGTTTTCGAATTTATGTAATAAATATGAACCACATATTTTATGTTAAGACTAAATATCTATGTAATAATACACGCAGACTGATTCACAAACAAATTTGTAAAGAAATGATAAAAATAATGACCAAAAGAACTCACCTCCGAGATGTTCCCATCCCCTGGTCCCCATGAAGTTGGAACACGTACTAAGTATCAGTTCAAACTGCAAATGGCTGGCACCTGGAAAGATACTAGACGCAAACGGTGGTTGATCCATCTTCATTTGCTGTTGTCTTGATGATGTTGACAAGACTTAAAACATCAAAACCTTGGTTGTCTATGCCATTGCTGTTTCGTAACAACTGAGTCTGTTGTAGAGAAAAAGACCTATGCCCATGTAAACCAGAGGTTTTCCACTGTAACAGTGAGAGCATGATTTTTGCCCACTTAAAACAAAAACATTTAATATACGGCTGAACCTGGGGAAATATGAGACACGAATGGTGGCCGATACATCTTGAATTGCTGTTGTATTGATCACATCAGTATGGTCTTTAAGCATCAGAATATTTGTAGTCTAAACCATTGTTTTCTATAACAACTGAGTTACGACGTAGGAAATCATGATACAGGTAAACAGCACAACGTTCTACAATAAACTCCAATAAACTTGAAGGAAAGTTAACGAAAATGATAAACTCAAGCTGCTTTGAAGAGGTTATACTAGATTACACTATTACTGCAGTCATGTGACCATGGACATGCAGGGAGTTCAAAATCCTAAAAAAAAACAGAAATTACAGATAATGCACTACAGCATTTTACCTAGGAACTATCAATATCTAATATAAGGAAAGTCCACATTGCAATGTAACACATAGCAAATTAAACTACAGTTTTCACCTGAATTGATTGAAATGCAGAAGTTGCACAAGTTGGGGTGACATCTGTAATCACCAGAACAACATCACCCTCTTTCACCATCCCCCTTGTCCTTAAAATATCAAAGGTTTTTTGAATGTTTTTATCCATATCATCCGATAGTTCCATATAGAGTGGGGTAACACCCCACTGCAAGTTTAGAGCCATCCTGGTGCTATTATTGTCGGTAAATGCAAAAATTGGCGGGTTTGGACGGTTGCGTGACATAAGGGATGCCATTTGACCATGTCTTGTAAAAACAAAGATAGCATCCACACCAAGATTGTTTGCTGCAAGAAAATTGTAGAGAATGTGAATTAGAAACATACATCACTTGAGACACGCAGTTCCTTTTATGATCTACGTAAGGATATTTGTGTAAATTGTGTATATTCAAAAACCAAGGTCATCGGGAAATTAGGGTGTGGGTACTCGTTTGTCGGTTTAGCATTTGGGTACTGGACTGAAAGGCTCCATAGGGATGTTTTTCTGAAGGAGATTGAGTATTGAGTTTTTCTGAAGGAGATTGAGTATTGAGTTTATTGCGTATTGCGCATACAAAAGGATACTTCTGCATATGGGTATTGAGTTTATTGCGTTATCAGGGTCTAGGTACTCATTTGTCCAGTTTAGTGTTTGAGTTCTGAACTAACCGTTGAAAGCATTTACTACCACAATTTTTTGACAGGCCAGGGTTATGTTTGTCCATAAGGCAAGAAAATTAAAGATAAAAGACAATGTCAGACATTTCTGGCACACATTTTCCCTGTTTAAAGTTAACCGACTTTCTAAATATTAAGCTATATTATCAAATTCAAAGAAATCTAGTTTTAAGATTCAAACATTATTGTCTTTAGGATAAAGGGCTGCAATGGGAGAACTTCAAAATTTCGTTATTCACTGTGTAAGTGCATAATAAGTTACAAATCCTGGTCTTTCTTTCCCAACAAGTGTCTTAAAAATATGAGATGTTAGTGTTGGTCTTTTGGCCTAACTTTCACTATTTATTATGCAGATGTACAAGATTTGTAGTACTGTGTCACAAATTGGGAAGGTATATGCTTTCATTTACCTTTCCAAGCACCTCTCCCTACTTTATTTGCATGGCAAAAATGCTGTATTTCTAAGGGAAATCCAATCTCAGTAAACAATCCTACCTAACTTCACACGTCTGAACCATCCTAACTTAACAGAGGAAACTATTACTTCATTTTGGTGGTACTCCAACTCAAATATTTAGATTCCAAAAGGTGAATTATCAATGTTAAGGTAGAAATAAATTGAATAGTTAGATGGCAAGGAGAGCAACATACCCATTTCTACAGAACAATCACAAATTTGCTCAGTAATTCTATCGGGCAAAGCCACCCCAAGTTGACGCTGGGATAGAAGACTCTGTCGGTTTTCCTCACGGCTCCATAGTTCCATGCGCATACTAGCACTCCGCAAGACAGAAAGAGCCTTGTCTACGTAAGATCCAACCGCAGATTCACCAGATAACATTAAGGCATCTGCATACTGCCGAACTACCTCAGATACATCTGCAACCTTATTATTAGAACATAAACAAGCTGGCATTAGCTTAAAAAACAATCTGGTTTAGCATGTTGACATCGCTGAAAAGACAAGATAACTTATTTTTGTGAAAGATGAAGGCCAAGTGTGAATTCTGGTTTGGTCATATTTACAACATATAACTAGTTCTAGACAGAACTCTGTTGGGTAGTGCAATTTCCATACAGAAGTGTATGCCATATCCGCGTTCAAACATACAGGTATTTAGACGAAGGAATGAGAACCAATACTGGCAGACAGTCATAACTTTACACCTTCACAGAACAAGATTAACACATGCACAGTACAGTTATATGTGCAATCAATGGTTCATCCATCAGGAATATGGCTGACAAACAAGAAAAGACTATAGAGGACAGGATATGAGTACTTGAGTAAAGCCTAAATTCTTCAGATCGTTTAAGTTCATGGTATTTCAAGAATTAATATATTTGATAACTGGTATACCTCTGCACGAGTTGGCGTAGGATATTCAATCATCGACTCAAGAAGCTGAGAAGCTACAATCACTGGCTTGTTTAGTTGCCTACAAACATGAACAATTTCCTCTTGGACGGCTGGAATCTGTTCTAATGGTATTTGAACACCAAGATCACCGCGAGCCACCATGATTCCATCAGAAGCCTCTACAATATCTTCCAAATTGCCAAGAGACTCCAAACTCTCAATCTTCGCTAAAACTCTCGTGGACCTGTGAAATAACAAGCTATGATGATTGTGAAGTAGTTCCTATTAAGGTTGATCTCAAGATGCAGACAAGCGAAATGCAAGCATTAAATTTCAAGCTTAATCACTAAATTCTTAAGCCATACCAAAATCAAGACTGATTAAGAGAATGAGAATGACAAGTCTTCAAATCAATAGCTCATAAGAATGTCTGCGTTATGTCAAATAACTAAGACTAGAAGAAGATTTCATGCTAAGGCTGGGAACTGGGAAGAATATAAAAGGAAAATAAAAATTAATATCACAGTTCAGAGGATTTTAAGCTTGTTTTCTTACTCTGAGGATCTTGTGGAGAGGTAGTTCTTCAGATGCTTGATATCATTAGCGTCGTTTACAAATGATACAGCAATAAAATCAACTCCTTCAGAAACCCCAAAGTCGATATCAGACAAGTCCTAACAATCATATAAATAAGGTTCAATAACAATACTGAAAGAACCACACACGTATTATATAAATTTTGAAGTATGCACTTAAAAGGAAAAATTTGTGCGCAATGACTTCAATTACACAGCATATATGTCCCAAAATTGTATCTGGCAAAAAATAAATGGTGTACAAGTAGTAATTTGTTGCTAAAGGATCATATACTGCTGTCTACTAGAGAACAGATTTTTATAGTTTAGTTGGTCATTGTTCGGTAGACAATGAGCGAAAACACGAATAGAGAGTAAGAATATCTCATTTGAGTTTTTCTTCTAGCTCCTACTCTTAAAGAGAGAACAGCAATCATATTGATTTTTATAGACACGTTAAGACTTTATTACTTTCAGGGGTCTTCAAAACAGAAAAGAAAAAATAGAGAAAAATCCAACAAACAAGAGTAGGAATTTTTAGAATTTAGGAGTGTCACCTTAGCTGATAATGTAGGTAGGCCGAACTTCTTCCCCACAAGTTTGCCATCTCTCCAGAAGCTTAACTTGGCTCGAGGTAGCAGCAAACCAGGGTCAATGCACTTGCAACTTAAATCATCCCCAATCTTTTCAATGACTTCAAAGCTTGCCATACCTCCATCAATAACTAGTACATCACCCACAGTAATACCTGATACATAAGCAATAAGCACATACATAAACATACCAATGAATAAGGAGCCAAAAACAAAAGCAATTGGGAGAAAAATCCCAATTGATAGGAAGTTTAGCTCTCGCTTGCATTATATCTCATACCTTCAGAAAACCTTTCATAGTTGGTTTGAACTGTAAACGGACGATAACCGTCGAACTTTTGAGTGGTAAACAACCAGATAGATCCATCCTAAAGTTGCAATTTAACAAGAAAACGTTAAAATTGACGGAAACCACAGAGATAGGCACTACAATATCAACAGTTATGTACGTCTAGCCGGGGGACAACCCACATTCAACAACTCCTTAACACCCAAACCATGGGACTAATCCACCACAACATCTCTTGATCTTTGCTTACTATTGATATTGGACTAGAAACTGTTAAAATCACAGCTATGACACAATGTTATCGATCACAAGCTTAAAGGTATGTAAACAATTACAACAACGCTCCTGGCTGTTTATCACATGATTGTTTCATTCTAACAAGGTAATCTCTAAATCACATTCATAACTATCCCATACATCGCAATTAAAGACAAAACAGGCTTTTCAAAATCACCTAAATAATAATTGTAAACTTGGAATTCAAGTTCAGAAATTACCTCGGCTTTGACGGAAGACGAAGCACCATGATCAACCATATGCATCTGACTACCTTCTGTATCAATCATCAACGAAATGCAAAACCCCTTTTCTTGATTTAACTTCTTAATATTCCTAATTACATCACAATGCCACTCTCTAGTGTTATGACACATATTCAGTCTAGCAATATTCATCCCTCCTAAAGCTAAACTTTCCAATTGCTCAGCAGAACTACAAGCTGGACCAATCGTGCATATAAGTTTCGTCTTTCTCAACCCCATAAACCCTCTATCTTTCAATTCTCTCTCAGATACCAAATCCAAACCTAAAACACCTTCCGCAGCAGAACGAGAAACAACTCCACGTTCCTCCACCTGCTGTAATGCTGATCGAACACAAACCCTTGACCTAATAACCTTAACTCCAGTTCTGGGAACACGAACTGAAACGCCATGGAAATCGTTCCCCAATGAAAAACTAGGTTTTGTACATGATAAGAAGAGAGAATCTCCGACTACGTCCATTGATTCTCTGATTATCTCGGATTATGCTTTGCGAAATTGGAAAGACTAACTAAGAAGAAGATGAGTATGGATGATTTTAGTGTCGCTTTCGGTAGATGAGGTGGTGATATCTACTAATTTGGATGTGTGTTTGCTGTTGAAATCTCCGCCATGTATTTTGTTTTTGTTTGTCTGAGTTTACGAGGAAAAAAGTATTAGGAGAGTAGATTGAATCTGTGAACAGCAACCAAAAAGAAAGAAATAAAACCCTAATTTCTGATTTCTTTTGGCGGATTTCAAATATTTTTGAAAAGGTACAAGTGCGGACTGACCAATCCAAAATCGCCAAGTGAAGTCACGGTTGGCGGGTAGATACGAGACTTATCCATCTTTTGTAACGGTCCACCAACTCCCACTAAGAAAAAAATGCTAATTAGTGAAATTGTTACTTAGCAAGTACGGGATGTCAATGAATTGTTAATTAGCAAGTACCGGGATGTCAATGGGTACCTGATCACCCGGAATCCTCGAACTGATTGATTGCAATCCAGTTTTGTTAGATATTTTTCCTAGCTTAATTGGGTCATAACTTTTAATTGGGGGCCATGCACTACGGGACAAAAAGGGTCACACAATCCTAATTTGGGTTACCCCTTAGAAAAATATTTTCTAAATAGCAAAACTGCCCTTATATGATTAGTATTAGGAATTAATTAGTTTGATTAGTGTGGAGGGAATGAGATTGGTGAAGCTTCAAATAACAACAATGATTGTGTTGATGGTAAGATTGTCTCAACTAATGATATGGGTTGGATGTTTGATGAGGAGATGTTGATAGAGGAAGGCATGAACAATGGTTGGAATGAAGATCCCATTGCTCAAGATGAAGGAACCAACACTCAAAATGAGGAACCCCAAGGCCAAAACAATCAGGTAAACTTCCTATACTCTTCAAATTGTCTGAATGGTGCTCCAAGTGGTCGATTGATGGCCACCATTGAAACATCAAGTGTTAGGGTCGTTATAGTCGGGTGTAGGATAAACTAACGACTCTCTGTAGCCGTCAGCCTTTTTGAGATTATTTTGACGACTTTCACCTGCAACTTTTACATGTTATGAAAAATCGTTAGCGTTGTTTGATGAACATTGACGACTCTTTCAGCTAGGTCACGCAGAGTCGTTAGTCTTTTTTCTTTTAATGTTGCCGACTCTAAAGCCAAAACTTCCTGTAAATAGAACAACAAGAGTCATTACTCTTACAACACTCAGCATATCCGGAAAGGCTTCCGACCCTATAAAAGAGATGACGACTCTAGGGATTATAGATTACTGACGACTCTAGTCTAGGGATTATATACTACTGACGGCTCTATCGTTTTCTCCAACAGAAGGCAGTTCAAGTTCAACCCAGAGTCGTTACGCACTAATTTGGGGTCGTCAAACTACAGTCGTCATCTTCAACCTAATATGGCGACGACTCTATTCTAGGGCACAAAAGGTCGAAGTAGCAGAACAAGGGTCGTCATATTTACACTAACAGGTTAACGATTTTTCATAGAAAAAGCATGCAATGTAAGAGTCCTTAGGGTATTATTTCTTCGATACGAACGACTCTCACTCTGTAACTTCTATTTTTCAGTTACCAATCTCGATTACACAATCAAAAAACAACCAAAACATCGAACAAGAGGTGGGTTTAAGTTCACGTACCCTCTAATTGGAGCCATTCCCTTTTTGGATTTCGATTTTCTTTCGAGGTGGAGAAGAGAAAGGGAGGAGAGGAAGATGAAGATGAAAAGAGAAACTGATTTTCTCTTTGATTTAATTAGGGTATATAGATTAGGGGCCTTAATTAAGGTAGTTAATTAGTGAAACTGATTTTCAATTAGTGAAGGGTAAAATAGTATATTCATATTGCGATATTTACACCCCTGAAAATTTTGGGGGGCAAACAAAATTCCATGGCCCCCAATTAAACTAGGATATTTTTTTACATCTTGTACACCGTTTATTTTTCACATATGTCCCGAATTTATGTACAGTTTTGGTGGGGTGATACCAATTGAACGATCCAGCATCCAGGATCTGTTAAGATTTGCCTGTCTTATATGCAATGGTATCAGTCCCGCCAAAACCGGTATCCTCTTTATAGATTGTGATATTTTAGTCCTAAAAATTGGTATATTAGCAAATTTAATATTTGTTGGGTAGTTTTTTTTAGTAGGAAATGCCAATTAGTCCTAAGAATAATATACTAGAGTTAGTTTGGTCCAGTTGACTCAGTCAACTGTCTGTTTGGTCCTTTTTAAAAATATAAATTGTTGTTTGGTCCAAAAAAATTATTGTTTGGTCCTAGGGTGGACAATACCCATGCGGGATGATGTCAACAATGATGTCACAGTCCTTTGATTGTGGCAAAAATACCTTTTTTTCCTCTTTTTTCTCTCTCTTAATAAAAATAAATAAATAAATACTTAAAACTTAAATATCTTTTGAACCATATGTCCAAAAATGATATATTCGGAAAGCCCTCGACGATAGCTTTCCAACGAGTACCACTGTCGCTATGTTTCAGAGCTTTTAATTTTTGTCTTATTTTTTAGATATAAAATGAATTATTATACGAGTTCATTCTACAAAATGAACTAATTTAATGAACTATTATACGAGTTCATTCTACAAAATCAACTACTTTAATGAACTATCATGCTAGTTAGTTCATTCCAAAAAGTGAACTCTTTGTATTAAATAACATACGAGTTCATTCTACAAAATGAACTACCATACGACTTCATTCTACAAAATAAACTGGTATAATGAACTATTATTACGAGTTCATTATACAATATGAACACCTATCACGGGTTCATTCTACAATATGAACTACCGTTTACGAGTTCATTTTATAAAATGAACTACCATAATGAACAACTATTACGAGTTCATTCTACAATATGAACTACCATTCTTAATTGCTATTACGAGTTCATTTTACAACATGAATTATCAATCCTACAATATGAACAACTATTATGAGTTCATTCGAAATTAAGAACATCTATCACGAGTTCATTCTTCAATATGAACTATAATAATGAACTATTATTACGACTTCATTCTTCAAAACTACTATTATGAGTTTATTCTACAAAAAAAATAGCTAGTATATACGAGTTCATTTAACGAAATGAACTGCTACTATTATGAGTTTATTGTACAAAATAAATTGCTAGTATATACGAGTTCATTTTACGAAATGAACTGCTAGAACTAGAATGAACTACCATGTTCAAAAATAGTGTTCATTCTCGGAAATGAACTACTATTATACCGAAAAAAAATTAAAAGCTCTGAAACATAGCGACAATGGTACTTGTAGGATCAGAATCTCGCAATGACAATGTTTCAGCGAAATTATCAGTGACACAGTACAACAACGTCGCAGAACAATTTCAGAAATGATAAAATAAATGACGTCAGCTAAGATCACGAGAAAGATATGATAATCCTGCGAAAATTAGAGAGTTTGCGAAATTAACATCTGTAAGGTTGCGAGAATGTTGCAAGCCATACCCGAAAATAAGGGACAGATTAGCTGTCATCCACTATGTATTTCCTTATAAATAGTCGTTCGAATTGTAAATAGAAGAGAGATCTTTTTTGAGTAAGAAACAAGTAAATAGGAGAGAGAAAGTCTAGAACAGAGATCATTCTTGATTTCTTTATCTTTTCTTGTAAGAATATTCGAAGATTGTTCAATAAAATAAAGAGTTTAAACCTAAAATGAGTTGATTAATAATAAAATCATACGAGGGGTGTAGTGTAGGATTTCCTGCAACTACATAATGGTGCTAGAAACAGGGACGAGTTGAAGATTATTCTAGAAAAAGCTAAAATTGATATTGAGATTTGTGAAAATTTAAAGTGATTGATTAAGATTTTTTCATAATTTCTTGTAATACTGTTAGCATTGAAGAAATGGCTAGAAGAAGAAATACATCCGAACAACCGACTACTATTAGAAGAAGCAAAAGAATTGCCGGGAGAGAAAGAAGTGAAATGGGAGAATCTACTAGAATGAGAAATAATAGAGAAAATCAAATTCAACCGCCAATTCAACAAACACTAGTTCAAGAGAGGAATACAGATTATGACAGGGTGAGCATACACACTTGGCGATCAAATTCAGCAGAAGAAATAGAAGAAGAGCAACAAAACAGAAATTATAGACAGGAAGAGAGAAATCAAGAAGCAGATGAAGGAATAATTCATGGAGGTGAGGAAATTGGAGCGTTAGAAACATTGAGACGATGAATACATGAAGAAAGAAGAGCTGAAGCAGAAGAGCATGCAAATTTAACAAGGCAAAATCACGAATTAAGGATGGAGAATATAAGACTACAGAATAGAAGATCGATAAGTATTACAAAATCATATTCAAGATCGACTAGAAGAGAAATGAGGCGAAATTCACCCACAATCAATGCTGGAAATAATATTCAAGAAGAAATATCAAATCCTAATGAAGAATATTGCGAAAATAGAGAAAGAATTGATGATCGTTACGTTCCACAAAATGAAACTTTTGATGATGGGCAAATTGGAGGAAATCAAGAGAACGGGAAAAATCAGGGACAAAATAACCAAGATGGCGAAGGAAATCAAGAGGAAGGAAGAAGAATTTTACATGTGAGAGAAACTCAAAGAAATCAACAGACAATTGAAGAAGAAATTGAAAGACATTATGCTGAACAAGCACGTTTAATCTGCGAACGTGAGAGATTGAGAGCGGAAATGGAAGAACAAGAGCTTCAGGAGACAATTCGTCAGAACAATCATGACAATCGAGAAAGTAGACGTACACAAAACCGGAATAACGATAATCTCAATGAGGCGTATGATAGAGTAAAAAGAATGGCTGAAAGACAGCGAATTGAATTGATAAGAAATGAACAAAATTATGGAAGGGAAAATGAAAGACATCATCATTTGCGAATTCAGGATAGAGATGAGGAAGAGAATCGCAGAAGAATACGAGATGAGGATAATGAAGAAGAGATGCAAAATTAAAGAGACCAATGGATCAAGATTCAGGCGTAAATAAACAAATCTTGTAAGAATTAGAAGAAATGAGAGGAATGCTAAATAACAGAGGAGAAGTAGGTAGAAGACAATTGGATGAAGCAATAGAAGAAGCTGCGAAAACTCCATTTAAAAGGGAAGTACAATTAGGAGGAATACCACCGAAATGCAATTTGCCCGCATTAACCAGCATTTTTGATGGAACAACTTGTGCAATTCAGCACATTAAAGCCTATGTGAGGTGCATGTTACAATGGGAAAATCATGATGCGGTATTGTGCAAATATTTCGCATCCAGCTTAACAGGAGAAGTGTTAAAATGGTTTGAAGGTTTACCAAAGAATACAGTAACCTCCTTCAATCATTTGCAGACTACATTCTTGGGGGCATATATAAGAAATAATTCCTCACGACCTGGTATAGAAGATGTGTTTGGATTAAAACAAAGGATTGGCGAAAGTTTGAAACACTTGACTAAAAGATGGAGAACTATGTGTAGCGAAATGGCTGGCCGTGTAGATGAGAGATATCTCATATTATCATTTATCAATGCTATGTTTGCAACAAACCTATTGTATGTCCAAATTTTCAGAGTCAAGAATACGATTACAATGACTGAATTGCGAGAACTTCAAGAAGAATACATTACTCTAGAGGAAAGGCAAAATGAAATGGAATCATATCCAGTTGCGAACACCAGCTCACAAACAGCGAATGCAAGATTATTACCCAAGCTAATAAACACAGTGGCGAATACTTCGCAAGTACAACAAGAGAAAGTGACAAGTAACAATCAGCAGAAATTGGTAGCTATGGGGAGCCGAGATCAAGAAGAGTATGAAAGAGAAAGAAATTTTTACAATCGTGGAGGAAATAACAAGATTCAAAGGCTCGATCAACCGCAAGAAACTTATGGAGGTCAAAGACAAAACTATAATAAAGGACAAGGAAGTCACAAGGTAATATGGGAAGAAATCAAGATGCCACCTCTAAATGCAAGTGTGGAGAAGATATGGGAAGCTATAATTTTGATGGAAAATATACCAACACCGTGGAACATGGGAACGGAACCACCTCCAAACCACGGGAGTCATGAATTTGTTCTTATCATCATTTTCGTGGACATACCACAAATGATTGCATAAATGTAAAAAGAATTATTTTGAGAATGATAGATCAAGGAAAACTAAACGACTTTATGGTAGGGCATCCGCAATCTCAACCATTACCACCACCACCAGAACATCACAAAGTGAATACGATGAAAAAGAAAGAAACATTCTTCATAGAAGTTGGTGCAAAAGCAAAAAATCTATTCTGTCACTCTATCGTACATTCATATAAGACAATTGAAGATTTTCATGATAATGTTTTGAGTAGAGTGTTCGCAAGAGATAATGATGGAAGAGAAATTATGAATATTGCGAAAATCTCGCCACTAGAGGAATGGCAGAAACAGATCATTTCTTTTACTGCAGAAGAAATTCGCGAAGGAGAAGAGGTGCATGACAATCCATTGGTAATAAAATTAGAAATTAATCCAAAACCGAAAGAAGATGAGGATGATGAAGCTGAAGATTCATGGGCAATCAATAGAATTCTAGTCGATACTGGAAGCTCTGTGAACATCTTATTTTATCATACTTATAAAACCATGGGTGGAAGAGATGATGATCTTATACCATCAACATATAAGATATATGGTTTTAATGGTACTGCTAACAAGCCTAAAGGGGAGGTTACTATGCGAATTCCATTGAAGGGAATATCTTCTGAAATCTCATTCTGTGTCGTTGATGTAGAATCACCTACAATGCGTTAATTGGTCGACCTTGGCTACATGGGATTCTAGGTGTAGCTTCAACTTTCCACCAGTGCATCAAATTCCCTCACCCCAATGGTGTAGGAATCATAAAGGGAGATTGGGTCGAAGGAAAGAGATGTTACGAAACTGAGATAGAATCTTGCGAAGGAAGAGCAAACAAGAAGGAAAACTGGCGACACAAAATCAAAGATGTACAAAAGAAGTGAGAGGTTGATGGTGGATACAATCGAAAGGAAAGAGAAGAGATGTTGCGAAATTAATGCTAGCTCAGAATAAAAATGATGAACATACCACTACCAAAAGCAGTAGCAGAATAATAAATAAAGCAGAGGATGACAAAGGTAATAAAAACAAGAAATGTATGAATGATTAAGTTGTTGCGATATCTCGCAATAAGTAAAATTCTCAAAAATACATTTGATTGAACAACAAAATTGAGATTGCGAAATTCAGATATAATATATGATTTGCGAGACTCTCGCAGAGATAATGAATTTTACAGAAAATAATCAGAGAAGAATGACAAAAGAGAAAGAGGCGAACCTTTATGGCGTACACCCTAGTTCGCGAATACAATTTCGCAAGAGGCAAATGTAAGACCTAAAGTACGTCATATAAGGGGGACCTGTTGCATGGCTCAGGGAAAGGCTACACCACCCCGGAACCTGAGTCATGGAGATTTGGGGTCAATAAAGCCCATCCGGGAGAGGCACCTTGGATTCTCAGCTTAAGCATATGACTTAGGTTGGGCGACTAAGGTAATAAGGACTCTCCCAAGGAGTGCAGATTCTGATCAAGGCGCCGAGGTACACGGTTGAGTCAAGAGTGCGGGCGTTTGAAGCGTACCTTCCATTCTTGACAAGTCTTGGCTTATACTGCACTCGGCCTGAAGAAAACCCCACTTAGGGTGCAGTCTCGTAACCATAAGCCCTATAGGTAAAAGGGATAAGAGGCTGCGAAAACAACTGGTTGTTGTTAAGACTGGATGGGAGGAGCTAACCTTGTATGGTAGAAGTACGCCTCCTTGAAGGGGAACCAGGGGGAGATAAGGGCGGCACCCTCCATTAGGGAGCTGATAAGTGTCTTAAGACGCAAATGTCATGAGGCTTTTTATTCGCAAGGATATTAAGGCTTGTCATATTTGTGCAACAATCCTGAAGAGGCAATAATACAAAGAAAAGGATAAGACGAGATCAATGGGTTTTCGCATGAAAGTGCGAAGACGTCCTGCGATTTCGTCGCAAGACGACAATGTCATGGGGCTTTATTTTCGCAAGAATATTTAGGCCTGTCATATTGTCGCAACATTCCTGAAGAGGCCATAATACAAAAGAAAAAGTTAAGGCAAGATCAATGGGTTTTTGCATGAAAGTGCAAGGACGTCCTGCGATTTTGTCGCAATGACAAGAGGTGGCATAATAAGACCTTTAATTAGGAAGGAAAATAAGACCACACAGGAATGAGATTTTGAAAAGAAACAAATTCACTTCGCACAATTGCGAAGTTATACAATAAGAATTTTTATGAAATCTCTCATTTGGATTCAAATAACAGAGGCAAGTATGGGAATGTATGAAATTAGAAAATGTTATTTGCTCCATATGATAGATTTACTCAAAGATTCAAGAATTAATGATTATATTGATTAACTGTATTGCAAAGAAGAATTGTTTTAATTAATGCAGGTCAAAATGAAAGAAACACAAATATACAGAAAGAAGAAATAAATGTACAAGTATTACAAAGAATCAAAGAAAGAAATAAGACTACTTCTTGGTTAATCCTTCATTATCTTCATTAGACTTATTCCCTTCTTCGTCTGCGTCAGAATCTTCATCACCATCAGAACTTCCATCACTATCAGATTCTTCATCGTCAGCTTCGCTATCAGAGATAATCAAACTGGGAGTATTCTGTGGGATTTCTTCTAAAAGACAAGGATAATCAGAATGTGGGATATTATGATCATCACAAACCATTTGGATAGTTTGATTGCGAAAATGCATAGCATCATTCTTAAAATTCGCAACAGTGATCTTGATTTGATTCTTTAATCTAGAATACTTGTCGTTGCGAGAAGAAAGATTCTTTGCGAGTTCCTCCTTTTCAGCTTCGTTCCTCAATCTTTTCACGATATCTATTTTCAGAATCTGCGAGCAAAAGACAATCAATTATTAACTTGATGAGAATTCATAAGAAGCAAAAATTAGTAAAGAAGAGCAGTTAGTAACCTTCTCTGTCAGAAATCATATCTCTAATCAAGGCTGTATGCTCAACTTGAGACTAACATTTACACCTAAGTCTTTTCTAGCATCATCTAAGATTTTCGCAGCCCAAACAAATTCATCCTCACTACTTATAAGAAGACGAGAACGAATTTGATTTTCCCTTTCGCAGAGTTCGATATTCTTGCGGTTAGCTTCATCTCGTTCAAGTTGAACTTCAAGAAGAGCCTCTTGGAATTCGCCAAGCCTTGGCACCTTGATCAGAGATGCGATCCTTATCATCTATGAGACCACTAATTTTGGTTCTTAACTCATTGGTTTTCTCTTTAGAATCAAGAAGGAGACGCTTAAATCTTGGCTAAGCCTAAACTAGATCTATGATCAATTTCTAAGAGGGAAATTTAGATCTAAGCTCATTTAGAGAAAGAGAAGAAATTCTATCATTTGAGAAGCTATTTAAGGAATTGTTAAGACGCTCAAGAAGGGTATCATTATCCAAGGCATTAGGAAATGAACGAAGAAGGGTAGCTTCATCAGAAAACCATAAATGTCTGCAAAAAGGATCATTTAAATAAGATAAAACAACAGGAATGAATAAAGAGAAAAGAGAAAAGTAACATACCGTAAAGCTGATTATTAGCTTGCTGAAGACTAGAAATTTTGTTCTTATACGAGGAAGAATCAATTTCTAATTGTCTATTTTTCTCGCGAAGACTTTAACTTCAGCTTCCAATTCTTCATTCTTTTTGCGAAATTGAAGATTCTTCTTTTCAAGATTTTCACGTCTTCTCTCTAGATCTGAGGCAAAAGAAGCTTTTCCAGCCTGCGAAAAATATAAAAATATTAATATAGAAAGAAATTTTGAATTATAACAATGAAGAAGTAAAAGGATAAAATATACCAGACTATTGAGAGAATGCAAAAAATCGGGAGTCACTGATCTAGAAACTCCACGAAGAGAGCTATCACCATCCAGTAAAGGAACATCGCAAAGGGTAGCGAGAGCTTTGCAGGTATGCGAATTGGCTATCTCCCATTCCTTGTAGAGAATCAGAAAAGAGGCCAGATAATTAGCCATAGAAGATTCAGGTGGAGAATCTTCACTTGCAGCAATATCATCGTTGTCCTCATCACCCTTATCACTTTCAGAATTTTCGTGAGGAGGAATTTGAAGGGGAAGAAGAACGAACTTTCCTTTTCTTTGGAGGACCAGTTGATTTTTCCTGCGAAGAGCACCTTTCCTTTATCACCAATCTTCGCAACATCAGCAGATTCTTCTACTTCAGCAATAATCTTCACACACAGATAGAAATAAGAAATGGAAGCATGGAAGTAACAGTACTATTTAAAATCATAAGAGAAAATTTTTACCTCATCATCTGTGTATGAGCGAAGAGCTAACAGAGTACTAGATTTCCCAGTCCTGTTATAACTATCCTTCAGTTTTTGGATCTGCGGAATGTCGCAAGAGTTAGCGAACAAAATAGTAAAAATCTATAAAGAAATATAAAATGAGTTAAAGGGGAGAAACATACCTCTTTCTCCTTCTCGGTCCAAGAGAAAACCCAAGGTTGATAAGCAGCGAGATTCGCAGGAAGAATATTTTACCCAGCAATGTAGGGTCCTTTTAGCATTAAAGGAAAAACACACCATTTATCATCTTTGGATTGGCGAGGAGTTGTATTTTTACCAGAAGGACAATCAATATCTTCCATAAAAACTTTGGCTTCATCAATGTTATCTTTCCTTTTTAAGCGAATACCCCAGCGAGTATTCTCTTTCTTCATGGAGATAAGTTCATAGTTCTCAAAGAAATTCGCTACTGTATACTTCTCAGCAACTATCTCTAGGTTTGCGAATTTAGGATCCCTAAGTTCTTTGGAGTACAGAGATCCTCTAACAGCACCACGATTAGCGAACTCTAGCATCAGACGGATGCAGTCCCCACTCAGTTGGAAGATGGCTCGCGAAAATCCCGATTGAGCGAGAATTTCATAAAATAAAGGAAGATCTGGGTTATAAAGAGGAATAGGAAGACCTGCGAGAATCTGACCTAGCGAAATTATGATTGATTGATCATCACAATATTGATCAGAGAAAAGCTTGACAGAAAGAATTGATTTGGCATTCTCACCAGGTATGGTGGAGAGTATGAAACCTTTATCAGCAAGATCTTTTTGGACATCTTGTAAATTCTTCTCATATCTATGACCACTTGGAGCCATGTTTGAATATAGAGTATGGGAATGTATATAAAGTAAAAGGATTAAAGGAAGAAAAAATTACAGCAGCAGAATTTGCAGAAGAATAACAGAGTTGCAGAGACGAGAGAATAAAAATAAAAGAGAAAGTAAAAAGAAAAGTGGAAAAAGGGGGTAAGAAGAGTATATAAAGGAGATTTTTTACTCGAAGAAATAAACACCATTAAGACGAAAGGACGTGAGCGATTGAAAAGCAGCGGTTACAGAAGACGTGTCAAGAAATCAATGAAAGAGAGAATACGTGTGATAAATGTAGAATATGAAAAGATGAATAGCTGCGGCATTTCTCACATCATTCTCTACTTTGCATAGAAGATATGAGAAGAGGCAATATGTAGGATCAGAATTTCGCAATGACAATGTTTCAGCGAAATTATCAGTGACACAGTACAACAGCGTCGCAAAACAATTTCAGAAATGATAAAATAAATGACGTCAGCTAAGATCACGAGAAATATATGATAATCCTGCAAAAATTAGAGAGTTTGCGAAATTAACATCTGTAAGGTTGCGAGAATGTCGCAAGCCATACCCGAAAATAAGGGACAGATTAGCTGTCATCCACTATGTATTTCCTTATAAATAGTCGTTCGAATTGTAAAGAGAAGAGAGATCTTTTTTGAGTTAGAAACAAGTAAATAGGAAAGAGAAAGTCTAGAACAGAGATCATTCTTGATTTCTTTATCTTTTCTTGTAATAATATTCAAATTTTATTCAATAAAATAAAGAGTTTAAACCTAAAATGAGTTGATTAATAATAAAATCATACGAGGGGTGTAGTGTAAGATTTCCTGCAACTACAGTACTCGTTGGAAAGCTATCGTCAAAGGCTTTCCGAATATATAAAATTTATTATTTTTCGACTTATATCTTGAGAGATATTTCATTTTTAAGTTTTTTTCATTTTACGTTTAGGTATGTGGAGACTTAAACTTATCTATCACTCAAAAGTCTACCTCTTTATCTCCTACTCTTGAGACAAAGTCGTATAAGTATGATAGTTTTCATACATACACATTTGCTATTTCGAGCCGAGTTTACTCGCCTATCTTTTTCTCGAAATATGTGTTGGTAAGCTTTCACTTTAACCACTTTTCATCTTAACCCGTGACGAAAGTCATGATGACGTTTCAATCTTGAAAATAGCTTTGATGACAATAGTCGTGAATAACGATTGTTATAACATTATAGAAGAATGTTTCAATGATTCAAATGTAGAGTTGAGATTACGTAACCAACTATGGATATAAACATATATAGTGTGTTCGCACATTAGTGTATGAATCCATGTGTCGGAAATCAAGTGTGTGCATATGTGTGCATACGGTATTGGTGAAGGAGACAGGTTGGGTATGCGTACCCGTACGCCTACCAGTGTAAGTTTTCGAACCGAAAATTTCTGCTGATTTTGTAAGTTTGCAAACTTGATTAGCCAGTCACCTTGGGTACGCATACCCGTAGGCATACCCACGGAAGTTTTCGAACGAAAATTTCAGCTGAGTTTATAAACTCAAATACGGTAGCTATGGTACACGTACCCGTACGCGTACCCAAGCTGGTTATATTTCTCAAATCGGAAGTTCATGAACTTAAACAATAAATCAATAAGGAATGCAATCTTTGCAAATCGTGGCTATATTTTTTATGAATTTATTTAAGTGAATCAAACTGATCTTTTTACAATTGTGTCTATTCATAAAGACTTAAGCAATTGAACAACTCTTCAACTAGTTCTTATGAGTCATTTGAGCTAGTTATGTGAAGAAGATGAATATGGTTAATATGGAAGTAATCATATGGCTAACCATTGGTTAACTATTTGTGAACCAACTAAGTGTACACGTTTAGGTACGGTTACTCAAACCTAAATGAAATACATTTCATTTGTGTGTGACAAGCAAAGTTTCGATCTAACGGTTGAAATATATTAGCTTGGTGAAATCAGGTTTTTCATCTAACGGTGAATATTGAATGCTTTATTACCAAGGTAACTTGGATTGCAAACCCTGATTTGAAAACTATATAAAGGAGACATCTAGCAACTGGAAAAACAAATCCCCACACCTCCTGTGTGATACTAGTTGGTTTTTCTAGAGTCGATTCTGCTTTAACCTTAGGTTTCTTCTCGAGACCCTGTAGGTTAAAGACTGAAAGACTTCATTGGGATTATGAATCCAGACGAAACTACTTCTCTTGTAGTTGAGCGATCTGATCTTGCCATTTTCTATCGTACGAGTCCAATTGAATAATTGACTTGAGATTATATCTCCGATAGGGAAAGAAGAAATCACAAACATCTTCGTCTCATCGTTTGTGACCATACGATTTAGATTATTCTGAGGTGATTGATAATTTTAGGCTGTTCTTCGGGAATATAAGTCCGGGTTATCAATCGGTTCATGTTCACCTTGATTTTATCAAAAGACGGAACAAAACTTTTAGGTTTATATGTGGGAGACAGATTTATCTATCATCGTAGACTTTTCTGAGTAATACAAATTTGTTTATTAAATTCTTCGACTTTGGGTCGTAGCAACTCTTGGTTTTGGGTGAGATCAGCTAAGGGAATCAAGTGTGTAGTATCCTGCTGGGATCAGAGACGTAAGGAGCGCAACTGTACCTTGAATTAGTGTGAGATTGATTAGGGTTTAACTACAGTCCAGACCGAAGTTAGTTTGTAGTAGGCTAGTGTCTGTAGCGGCTTAATACTGTGTGGTGTTCAATCTGGACTAGGTCCCGGGGTTTTTCTGCATTTGCGGTTTCCTCGTTAACAAAATTTTTGGTGTCTGTGTTATTTCTATTCCACATTATATTTTGTTATATAATTGAAATATCACAGGTTGTTCGTTAAGATCAATCAATTAGAATATCCAACCTTTGGTTGTGAGTTTAAATTGATTGACACTTGAATATTGGTCTTTGGTACCATCCAAGTTTATCTCTCTAGTATTTGATAAAGACTTGCAGATTTCCATTTGCTTGATTAAAGATCAAATCGAGAGATTGAGATATTAACTCTTTGATATACTTTTATCTAGATTGAGTATGACTGTCTAGTTGATTTTCTAGAAATTATATTGGAGTTAGTCCACACAGATTGCTAATCGAAATATTGGGTGAGGTTGTTAGACCCCCGCTTTTTCAATTGGTATCAGAGCAGGCAAACACGTTTAAGACCTCATAAGTCCGTGTTTGTAGCAATCTGATTAGTATGGACGAGTCTATCTCTAATAACGTACCCAGTTCAGAAATTACCAGATGATTTTGAAAGCTTGGATTCACCTGAGAGAACTGTCATATCTAAGTCAATATCTAAACATTCTCTTGATGTAAAAACTGTTGATTGGGAAACACTCCTAGAAGAACAGTTGGATGAACTTTCTGATGAAGGTGATTCAGATATTGATAGAGATGTTGATGAGGAAGTCTAAGATTATGTTAAGTTTTTGGATTCATTGAAAATGAAGAAGATTACAACTTCTCATATCACACCTCTTCTGACTCCTCTATGTCGAGAAAACAAGAAATTGAAAAGGATTTACGGAGGTCTTTATGGTTAGAATCGCTCTTGCGAATCGGTCCTCAAAGATACCGAGGAAAACCTGAGTAGAAAGTCACTTGGATGTGATCGTGTTTATCAAAAACACTTCTTGTTAGAAGATAAACTTGCAGAAATTGAAACTAGGATTAACTCCCAGCAAGCAAATATTGATGACAGAGAAAACACTTATCTCGCTCGAGAAAAACGCCTTGAGGCTGATTTAGCTGCTGCTCTTGATAAAATCAAGATGTTGGAAGATGACTTGAAAAAGTTCAATACTAGTTCAAGCAAATTAACCACTATGCTAGGAGCAAGTAAAAATCATCGTGATACACGAGGATTGGGATACAAGGGAATAGATGCTCCAAGTTTTAGCAAAGAGGTAAAATTTGTCAAGGCTAGTGATTCTTCTCAAGAAAAGGTTTCCACTGATGGAAAAAGTGAAATACCTTCACCGGCAGTTAAAGTTCGAAAGAACAATATATATCAACCTCCAAACACAACACATACAGATCGAGGTAAGAACATTCCTTATGTTTTCCACTATTGCGGAAATAAAGGTCACCTGGAAAGGAGATGTCGTTCCCGTATAAGGAATGAGAAACTTTATGATGTTCTTGTTTGGGCATCACAAGAAGTTGTGAAACCAAGATCATACGTTAAGACTAATCCTCTTAACGTTACAGGTTGTAACTGTCCAAACTTTAGGAAAATGAATCATTGTTGTGATTAACCTAGATTTGACTATAAACGTCATACAAAGCCCTTTCACAATCGTAATGGTTATAAAAAGGATAACTTCGTAAAGACGAAGACAAGATCCGATGCTCCCAATTGGAGAATGACTAACTTGCAAAAGAATTGTCAATCAAATTCTCTTTCGAGAAATCTCGAATAGAGTAACGGGAAGAAGGTTCTGGTTGTTTCTAAACGCACTCATCAGTAGGTTCCAAATAAATTCAATGACGCTTTGAGTGTGAAAAGGAGTGATCTCCTAGAAAATTCCATGACTATGGAGAAGGCAGTATCCATGATGTTGGAACTTAAAGAGTTCTTTGGAAAGATGGATTTGGTTGTGAAAAGTTCTAAAAGCGATCTCTTTCATGATAATCCAAAAGTCACTTGTGGTGAGCAAGACATTGTTCACCTCAACACAACTTGAGTGTGTTGTAAGTGCATCCTCAACAAGGAATTCCCTGTTATGTATACGGTGAGGGAAGCACGAAAATTGGGGCGCACATATTAGGTTCGATAAGGCTGTAGAATTCAACTGGATTCTTCTAAAAAGGTATGTCTATAAACTTGAGAAAGATTTGTGTTTTTATTTGCTTATAGAACTTATAATGATCCACGTACTTTTCTTATCGATCATTTCTACCTAACTTGATCTGTGTTTAAGGTTCTTAAATTTTAGGTTTGAAAATAATAGTTAGGGATGTTTGGACTACATGGTACACATACTAGGTATGCATAACATTATTTAAAATCAAAATCCAGAGGTTTAAGTATGCATACCCGTTTGCATACTGCTCCAGGATACGAAAATTCGTTTGCAAACCCGTATGCATACTTGATGTCGATATTCGGTAAATTCGTTTTGGCCGTAACTTCTTCCTCCGAACTCGGAATGACCTCATTATTTTTGCATTATCTTCATCTTTGAATTCTCTTCTAAATGGTGATGAGAAATCCTAAATTTGAATGAGTTGAGGTTGTTCTCTGTCCCGTATCTTGTTTTTGAGTAATTTGCTCCGTTACATCGCACTTGTTCTACTTCTGTTGGACTTGGGCACTTGGATTCTTGGAGTAATTATCTTATAAGCTCATTTGTAGCTTTTAAAAGAATGATGTTGGTGAATCACAAAGAATGAAGTTCAAGAATAGGCAGTAGTACGCATTGCTATGGGATTCTTGAATATTCACAATCATCTTATGTGAACTATGATGCATGGTCTTTAATGACTTTGTATGTTCTACTTTTTTAAGAAAATCTTTTTATACGCCTTTGGTAACCACTCTTGCTGTAAATCCGTGCAAAAAAGATTGATTCTACCTTCAAAGAGAAAAGATTGTTTTTTGCAGTATTAATCTTTATGGTTTTATATATTGCAATATGTTATGGGATATGTGTGTTTGCGTCGGTGAACTATTATTGTCCCATACGATGTCAAAAGTTATCTCTTTCATATGTCGATATGCATGTATTGATATAAGATCGATGAACTTTTGACAAACAAAAGTTAAGCCTATTATGTCAATTCTTTGATGGAAGATTGGTTAAAATCTTTTGTTTACAAAGATTATGCCTATTATATGTCGTTATGCAAATAGTGATGAAGATAGAATGAATCTTTGTATATTCCGCAGTTTTGATTTTCACTGATCCATATTTTATGTATATACTGTGCGGCTCCATAAGTATTCTTATGTGAGCATTTCCAACTAAACAAATCATAGATTCGTTTATGATTAATTTGGTTGTGTATTCCGATTAAATTAATCACGAGTTCTCTTGTGATTAGATTAATTGAGAATTTTGGATACAAAATCATTCTTATGGTTTTTTGGTGTCCAAAGAAATCCTTCTTTTCTCGTAAAAGTAAGGTCACTATTGTTGTTATTTCGGGAATGACATCAAATAGAGGAGAGTTCTTTTGAACTTGCGCTTAATTTCCATATCTTTGTGGGGAGTGCGGCTGTGGAATATTATAGAGGTTATCTTGTATCTTTATAAACTCCTTGATGAATGCATTTAGCTTCGGCTTTATGATTGCATCTAAACATGTTGATATGTACTTTTCTTTGGTCTTGAAGCATCTCCGTGGAAATTTCATTAGGATCCCGTTTTCGTACCTTTGCCAATTTTATTGACAAAAAGGGGGAGAATTAATATGTAGTTCACACTACAAATACATATTTTTTACGTGTTTTACGGATCATTATGTAAGGGGGAGTGGTTTTCATGTTGAGATGAAATTATTGACTAAGGGGGAGTGATACATATCACCATAGTATTGTTTTCGAAGTTGTGATATAAGAACTTTGATACTGTGTAATAATACTATGACACTGTATAACAATGATCGAGAGCTTTTGTTTTCTCATTGTTATGGCTACAGATCTTCAACAACTATGATGATGAATTGAACATCTATGGAATCATGGGAGTACTTGGAAAAGACGAAGTTTTCGAGTAATGTTAAAGCATCAAGGAGATCAAACATGTGGACGAGAAGCTACAAAGTTTTATCTATTTTGTAATCCATATGTATTAATAATTTTGCCACTAAAATTGACAAAGGGGGAGATTGTTAGAGCATTGCTCGGTCGAACTCGCATGCGTTTCTATCTCAATCATGTTTGTCAAGTTTAGTTGTCAAAACTATATGTCTTGATTTCTAGACTACTTATAGCTAAGTCTTGGTTTAGGACAGTTTAGTGTAGTTGAGCTCCAGACTCCATGGCGATCATCTTACGAAGACGAAGAACTACTCAAGGAACCAGTGGAACTTCATCTGACTAAAAGGTATGTGGAGACTTGAACTTATCTATCACTCAAAAGTCTACCTCTCTATCTCCTACTCTTGAGACAAAGTCGTATAAGTATGATAGTTTTCATACATACACATTTGTTATTTCGAGCCTAGTTTACTCGCCTATCTTTTTCTCGAAATATGTGTTGGTAAGCTTTCGCTTTAACCACTTTTCATCTTAACCGGTGACGAACGTCATGATGACGTTTCAATCTTGAAAATAGCTTTGATAATGATAGTCGTGAATAAAGATTGTTATAACATTATAGAAGAATGTTTCAATGATTGAAATGTAGAGTTGAGATTACGTAACCAACTATAGATATAAGCATATATAGTGTGTTCGCACATTAGCGGATAAATCCATGTGCCGAAAACCAAGTGTGTGCATATGTGTGCATACGGTATTGGCGAAGGAGACAGGTTGGGTACACGTACCAGCGGAAGTTTTCGAACCGAAAATTTCTGCTGAGTCTGTAAGTTTGCGAACTTGATTGACCAGTCACCTTGGGTACGCATACCCGTACGCGTACCCACGGAAGTTTTCGACCGAAAATTTCTGCTGAGTTTGTAAATTCAATTCCGGTAGCTATGGTATATGTACCCGTACGCGTACCCAAGCTGGTTATATTTCTCAAATCGGAAGTTCATGAACTTAAACAATAAATCAAAAAAGGAATGCAATCTTTGTAAACCGTGGCTATATTGTTCATAAATTGATTCAAGTGAATCAAACCGATTTTGTTTCAATTGTGTCTATTCATAAAGACCTAAGAAATTGAAAAACTCTTCAAGTAGTTCTTATGAGTCATTTGAACTAGTTATGTGAAGAAGAAGAATATGGTTAATATGGAAGTACTCATATGGCTAACCATTGAGTTAATTATTTGTGAACCAACTAAGTGTATACGTTTAGGTACGGTTACTCAAACCTAAATGAAATGCATTTCATTTGTGTGTGACAAGCTAAGTTTCGATCTCACGGTTGAAAGATATTAGCTTGGTTAAATCAGGTTTTTCATCTAACGGTGAATATTGAATGATTTGTTGCCAATGTAACTTGGATTGCAAACCCTGATTTGAAAATTATATAAAGGAGACATCTAGCAACTGGAAAAACTAATCCCCACACCTCCTATGTGATACTAGTTGGTTTTCCTAGAGTCAGTTTTCCTTTAACCTTAGGTTTCTTCTCGAGACCCTGTAGGTTCACGATTGAAAGACTTCATTGGGATTGTGAATCCAGACGAAACTACTTCTCTTGTAGTTGAGCGATCTGATCTTGCCATTTTCTATCGTACGAGTTAAATTGAATATTTGACTTGAGATTATATCTCCGATAGGGCAAGATAAAAAGAAATCACAAACATCTTCGTCTCATCGTTTGTGATTCCGCAATATCTAGTTTCGCTACCATACGAATTAGATTATTGTGAGGTGATTGGTAATGCTCGGCTGTTCTTCGGGAATATAAGTCCGGGTTATCAATTGGTTCCTGTTCACCTTGATTTTATCAAAAGACGGAACAAAACTTTTAGGTTTATCTATGGGAGAAAAATTTATCTATCATCGTAGACTTTTTTGTGTGATATAGATTTGTTTATTAAAGTCTTCGACTTTGGGTCGTAGCAACTCTTGGTTGTGGGTGAGATCAGCTAAGGGAATCAAGTGCGTAGTATCCTGCTAGGATCAGAGACGTAAGGAGCACAATTGTACCTTGAATCAGTGTGAGATTGATTAGGGTTCAACTACAGTCCAAACCGAAGTTAGTTTGTAGTAGGCTAGTGTCTGTAGCAGTTTAATACAGTGTGGTTTTCAATCTGGACTAGGTCCCGGGGTTTTTCTGCATTTTCGGTTTCCTCGTTAACAAAATTTCTGGTGTCTGTGTTATTTCTATTTCACATTATATTTTGTTATATAATTGAAATATCACAGGTTGTGCATTAAGATCAATCAATTAGAGTATCCAACCTTTGGTTGTTGATTTAAATTGATTGACACTTGGATATTGGTCTTTGGCACCATCCGAGTTTAACTCTCCAGTATTTGATAAAGACTCGCAGATTTCCATTTGCTTGAGTAAAGATCAAATCGAGAGATTGAGATATTAACTCTTTGATATACTTTTATCTAGATTGAGTCTGACTGTCTAGTTGATTCTCTAGAAATTATATTGGAGTTAATCCATACAAATTGCTAATCGAAATATTGGGTGAGGTTGTTAGACCCACACTTTTTCAAGATTGAATTGAGAAATTGAGATATAACTCTTTGATATACTTTTCTTAAGATTGAATCTGACTGTCTATTTGATTCTCTTGAAAGTATATTGGAGTTAGTTCATACAGATTGCTAAGCGAAATATTGGGTGTGGTTGTTAGACCCCCGCTTTTTCAGATCGGATTCATTTCAACAACATTGGAACATTGAGACCAACATTTTTAAATAGGAAACCTTTGGCAGAGGGGGTCAGTGAACATCACTACCTACAACTCATTGAGAGATTAATACAGAGCATTAAAATCAGAAAATACCGAAAATAGAATAGAAAGGAATTCTAAGGAAAACACTAGGAACGAAGAGAAATTCGAGATTAAGACATGCAGATGAGAAGAACTGAGAGAGTCAAAGAAAATTTTCAAATCCAAAAACTGAGTTACTTCCTTTTCACAACTGAGTCATTTTCCTAGTTTTCAAAGCGTTTTCCACTGATTATTTTACTGATTTCGGAGTGTAAATTGGACCTGGATAGATGAGCTTCATATTAAGCTACCTAAAAATCCTGTCAACCCGGGAAGGCCAGGAAAAAACATTTATTTTGAGTCCTAAAGCCTACCCAAAGTTCATTCTATTAACCAGGTCGGGATGGCCAAACATATTACGGGCTTTTCGTACTTTTATAGTTTTGTAATAACTGATTTAATTTCTGTTTGGAATTTGGAGATTGAATGAGCTATAATTTAAAACAATATTAAGTAATTAATCTTCTGAATGTAGAATAGAAATGAAAATAAGAATTTTAATAATCTGAAATATAACCAAAATACATAATAATTGACTCCAAAATAAAACTACAACTCTTATGAAAATTAAAACGAGTACCATATCTGGATCTTTTCAGCAGGTACCAGGACAGGCTATTAAATTTTAGGGAAAGTCCGAGCCCGCCCATTTAAGCTACCCAAGCAAGGCGGCCCATAACATACTATAACAAGCTTTCAGATGATATGAGTACAAACATGCTTGGTGGATACGAACAGACTGAATATTTTTAGGTATTATTTACAACTATGATTCTAGGTGGAAGGATCCTATAAAATTCCAAAAATATAACTAAATTCAACAGTATAACAAAACAGAGATAAAAGAATAAATTTAAAGGAATACATAGGAAGGAAGGAGTTAAGAAAGATTTAGAAGAGATTTGTTGCCTCCGCCATTGGACATGGTGAATTGCAAAATGCATAAGTTGATTTGCACGACGAGTATGTCTAACATGTATCATGTACCTGAGTATGATGACAAGATTGGGTGGATTTATTTGAGGATAACCTCTCTTGATTGGTGAGAATCAAGCCTCTTTAGTTCAAATGAACGCAACTTGAAGAACAAAGTCCTATTGGATTAATAATTTGATAATATTCATTACATGACTCTCTCTGACTTATACAACTAGGGTTTCCTTCCTAATATCTACGACCATTACTCGCCCGTGTGTGCACATCTATACCACGCGTTATAATTGATAATAACAACTACTAATAGGCTAAAGGCTGACAAGTAGCATGATATGGGAATCCTCTCACATATATAGTAGGTACATGACATTCCATCCCCCTTAAAACACATCCTTGTCCTCAAGGATAAAATATGTGACAATGAGCTCACTGAATTGTAAAACTCTGATGCTGGTACTGCAGTAATGTCCTCGATAACCATAAGAATTGTTGCCTTATGTTAGCTTCAAAATTAGCAACAAGACTAGCATATGAAATCCTAATCGATGCCAGATCTGAATTGTGAACTGTAAAATCTTGGTAATGTGCTCGTTGACAACATGGAGTTGATGTCTTCTTTCTCCATTGCGCGCAACACCATTAGCACCTGAGAGTATGTGATGGTCATTACCTCTGCCAAGCTGTGCTGCTTTCCTATTTCATGATTATCTTCCAGCCGTGTGGGTACCTTTGTATTTACCATTTGATCACTTGTTGTTGAGTATGAGAGGGTGCCCATAAAACCGGGTACAGACAGGACAACCAAATGATGCGAGGTGAATGATAATCCAACCAAAATTTGTTACAGTCCATCAACCACTTGAAACCATTAAGAATTTTCACCGCAAGTATCCCAACAAAAGCTTCACATGCAGGATTTGAATTACCTTGAGTATGAGCTGAGTTTCCATCATCCACATGAGAACTGAAATGGTCCAACTTACACTTGTAGCACTCTGCAGACCAGATGGATAAAATTTGTATTTCCATCTCAAGGAGTCGACTAACTTCGACACAATTAGAGCATGTGTGACAATGAGTGCAACTTGTATTATCTTTATCTTACCATAGCCTCTTTTTGTTCGATACTCTACACACATCCACTGCTGACAACAAAAAGGTTTGTGTTGAGCAAAATACCAGGAATGAAGACCATCTGCGGTGGAATGTAGAGATTTCTTCATTACTTCTTCTTGAATAGCTGCACATGTAAGTCGTAAACTTGAAAAGAAGAAGCCCATCCTTGGAAGTTGAATACAACTTCTAACAATTGGAAGTTGGTGGCTTATAAACGTCTTGAAGAATTTGAATAAAATCAACACCCCCAAGACTCAAACTGATAAACCAAAATCGCCTTAGGAAACACACACTTCATCTATAAAAGAAAAGTTTCCTCTTCCACATCTCAAGCTTTTGATGAACCAACTCATTAACATTCTTAATCTCACACATTAGCATCCATACAGACTGAAAAAGCGGGGGTCTAACAACCACACCCAATATTTCATTCGGAAATCTGAATAGACAAACTCCAATATACTTTCAAGAGAATCAATTATACAGACAAACTCAATCTAGAAAAAAGTATATCAAAGAGTTTATATCTCTGTTCACAATGTAATCAGCAAATCAAACAGATAGAATCCGCGAGCCTGATTATTATGTGAAACAACTTGAACGGTACCAAAGACCAATGTTCAAGTGTCAATCAATTTATATCAACAACCAAAAGTTGGATTATCTAATTGATTGATCTTAACGGACAACCTGTGATATTTCTATTATATAACAAAATATAATGTGGAAAAGAAATAACACAGACACCAGAATTTTGTTATCGAGGAAAACCGCAAATGCAGAAAAACCCCGGTACCTAGTCCATATTTGAATACCACACTGTATTAAGCCGCTACAGGCACTTTCGTACTACCAATGAACTTCGTACTGGACTGTAGTTGAACCCTAATCAATCTCACACTGATTCAAGGTACAGTTGCGCTCCTTACGTCTCTGATCCCAACAGGGTAGTACGCACTTGATTCCTTTGCTGATCTCACCCACAACCAAGAGTTGCTACGACCCAAAGTCGAAGACTTGATAAACAAATCTGTCTCACGCATAAAAGTCTATTGGAATAGATAAATCTGTCTCCCAGAGAAATACCTATGAGTTTTATTCCGTCTTTTGACAAATCAAGGTGAACATGAACCAATTGATAAACCGGACGTATATTCCTGAAGAACAACCTAGTATTATCAATCACCTCACAATAATCTTAATCGTATGGTAGCGAAACAAGATATTGTGGAATCACAAATGATGAGACGAAGATGTTTATGACTACTTTTAATCTTACCTATCGGAGATAAATCTCAAGCAAATCTTAGCAAAGATAATACTCAATCACGATAGAAGAACTAAGATCATAACACACAACTACAGAGAAAATAGTTGGGTCTGGCTTCACAATCTCAATGAAGTCTTTAAGTCGTTAACCTACAGGGTTTCGTGAAAAACCTAAGGTTAAAGGAAAATCGACTCTAGCTTAAGTATCACACAGGAGGTGTGGGGATCAGGTTTCCCAGTTGCTAGAGTTCTCCTTTATATAGTTTTCAAATCAGGGTTCGCAATCTATGTTACCTCGGTAACAAAGAATTTAATATTCACCGTTAGATGTAAACCTGATTAGATTCAAGCTAATATCTTTCAACCGTTAGATCGAACTTAACTTGTTATACACAAATGAAATGTACCTTCATTTAGGTTTAAGTAACCGTACCTAAACGTATACACCATGTTGGCTCAAAAGTAGTTAACCAAGGTTAGCTATATCAACACTCTCATATCAACCTTATTCATCTTAACCATAACTAGTTCAAATGACTCAAATGAAACTAGTTAAAGAGTTTTTCAATTGATATATTCTCATAGAAGTATACAAGAACACAATTGAAGCAAAATCGGGTTGATTCACTCGAATCAATTCATGAACATTATAGCCAATGTTTGCAAAGAATGCATTCCTTAATATATAAAGTATTAGTTCATGAGACAACGATTTTAGAACTTTAACCACTCAAGTATGCATACAGGTACGCATACCTAAGTAGCCGGTCTGAGTTTGGGTTCGCCAGTATGCAAACGGGTACACATACTTAGTACACTTCCAAAACCCATCAAAAATTCTCGGACCTATACCTTACGCAAGTATGCGTACCGGTATGTGTACTTGGTACACGGAATTTCATAACTACAAGTACGCATACGGGTATGCGTACTTTAGTTCCGGTCTTGGATCATATACATGCAAGAATGCACACTATGTTTATAATCCAATGATGGTTAAGTATTCTAAACTCTTATTTCAATCATTGAAACTTTCTTAGAGGATGACAATAGCCGTTTTCACACACTATTAGCATCAAAGAAATTTTCAAGTTATTGAAATAATCATAACGAAACATTCCAAGTCTACACCAAATGATTTTATCACACAAACCATGTAAGATGTTACTTGGTGATTTTCACATGATCATCTTTTGACTTTCGTCAAGAATATAAGATGAACTTGGTTGAAGCGAAAGCTTACCAGCACATATTTTGAGAAATATGTAAGCGAGTTAATCTCAGCTCGAAATCTCAAATGTGTATAATCGAAAACTATATAGTAATACGACTTTTGTCTCAATATAGGAGATATAGTAGAAATAGACTTTCCAAGTGATAGATGAGTTTTAGTCTCCACATACGTTTTGTTGATGAAGTTCCACAAGCTCTCCTTAGTAGTTCTTCGTCTTCAATTGATGAACGTCGTGAAGTCTAATGCTCAACTACACGATCTATCCTAGTTCGACACATCACTATAAGTAAACAAGAAATCAAGACTTATAGTTTTGATCACTAACATTAACAAACAAGCTTGATATAGCAACACTTGTGAGTTCGACCGAGCAGTGCTCTAACATAGACAAATAAGTATTCATTGTTATACTATGTCCTTGTGACGATTTCGAAAACAACTGACCACTATCACCAATGTCACCAGTTGGAACAGACACCAATAGAATTGAAAAACAAAATGCAGAATCTGATTCAAACCCATGCTCACTAATAAGCTCATCAACAAAGTTTTTAGTGTAGTAAGCTATTAAAATTGAACCCACATGAAGAATGAAAGAACCAGAAGTAAACACCTTACCAAAACAGAATCTAAAACCAGCAAACAACTTAGCAAACAGATCTAGTTCATTCCAGACTCACTTTGTCTAGACACTTGAAGAATCCGTTTTACTCTAGAGAATACTGCTTTGTTGAGGCCTGGTCTCAAATGTACGGCTGACAGCACGATTATCATCTTTGATAACAGACAAGGACACACTTGAATACCCAAATAGCAAATCGAAATAATACCCAAGAATAACAATCACCCATGAAGTAATTGCATCTAAATAGTCTTCAGATTCACAAATAAAAGAAAATAACCTCATAAGAAGCTGAAATTATTTTCAATGATAAAAAATGGAACGAGAATCATCAAGGCCAACAAAAAACGATCCTGACAGTTGAATTTGTTGTGAAGAGTGATTAAGTCCTTCAAGCTTTCTAAGTTTTCATAACTAACCTCAACACTAAACATCATTCTTGCTATCGAAATCACTCACTTCAGATTTTCCAATTTCTTTAAACTGAAAACTCACAGCATCAATCGAATCATCTTATGTTTCATATCCAAAGTGACTTAACGAAGAAAATCACGATTAGAAATTGAGGAGAAAACCACATACTTACCCCGGTTGAATAACGAGCGAGTACCATCACGATGGAGAAAGAAATAATCCTGACAAAGAAACTTGTAGTGGTGAAAGAACAACTCAGTCATATATTCAATAGTTTGATAGGTCTTTGAAAAAAATTGGACGCAATTTTGCACACATAGTTCAGTCACGCCGCTGTTTGTAAACTAAATCACTTCCAAAATATTGAACTCACGATATCTGATGACTTCAATATCATCATTTGTCACCACTTTGTGTGAATTCTCATCAACAAACAAATAATTCTTCTCATGAAAGGAAAATGAGGGAATTAACCCTGAATTGAGAGAATCATCTTCTTCATCGACAACGGAAGGAATTGAGTTAACCACTTCTTCAAAGAAAAATGGAGAATTTAACTCCACTTCTGAAAATTCATCAACAGCTGTGGAAGCGACTTTCACTCTGTAAGGATATAGATGAAATGGAGCAGTACACTTGTGAAACAAGATCGGTATCAATCTCTTTGCTGCCTTGTCCATATTTTTTAACCATCTCTGAAGGGAAGAATTTTGAGATGGAGAGTTAATTCTTTCCAACCAAAACTTATACCACTTTATGCATCCATCTAAATCATTTCTTGTTAACCTTTCCAATTTCATTATTGGTACCAATTTTCCATTTATTTGTACCCATTTTTCCTTCTGTAAATCCATTTCTTCAACCATGATAAGGTATGGATCAAAACGGCTCTAGATACTTATTGTCATGTACCTGAGTACGATGACAAGATTGGGTGGATAGATTTGATGATAACCTCTCTAGATTCGTGAGAATCAACCCTCTTCTGTTCAAATGAACGTTGCCTGAAGAACAAAGTTCTATCGGGTTAATAGTTTTATAAGATTCATTACAGGACTCTCTATGACTTATACAACCCTAGTTGCCTTCTTAATATCTACGACCATTACTCTCCCACATATGCATATCTAGATCACGCGTTAAATTGATAATAACAACTACTAATAAGCTAAAGGATGACAACTAGCAAGATATGGCACCCTCTCACATATATAGTAAGTACATGAGACCATGACGCACATGTTAGATAAAGTTTCCTGATACATAGAGAATTTTAGTGCTGACAGGTCTCGAACTTAGACCATTGACAGTATCAATTTCACCACCACGCTTTAGTCACATCTGCATGAATCCACAAGATTTATCTTTATCATTAAGTTATACCTCTATAGAATTTAAAAATTCGGTTAGCTTTATCCATAAAAGAATGAGAAAAAAAAGATCAAACCAAAAGAAAGTAACAAAATATTAATTATTTTTATAAAATGATACTGATAAGCGACTTAGTATTTCCACACTAACTCAAGGTACTGACATGTGCAGAAGGACTAGGGTACAAGTGTATATGCTAGTTAATTAGTATTAGCTGCTTTACTAATTGCTGACTTTGAACTTGGAAGTAAAGAGGACATTTCATTTCATTTCATTACTCAAGTTCTATATCTTTGTTACACAACCGCTCAAGGCTATTTATAGCCAAACTCAAAAAACACTCACACAATAAGGTGTTGCCACGACTCAAAACATGTGGCATCAAGTGGAGTCACTAGTCAGTTTAATGTTAATCTAGAAGTGGATTAATCTTATCACTAAGTTGGGCGGGTCCCACGGAATAATGTGGTCAGCCACATTTTCAAATGCCAACAATACATTACACTCCCCCTTGGATGACCACAGTTGCAATAGTAAAGTTCTCCCGATTCTTCTTAAGGCGAAAAAAAATGGTGGGCCACCCACAAGGCATGTTCACACAACACTGGTAGATTTAAAGTGATGATGGTCGTCACTAATTTTCTCCCGTCGCCGAAACCGTGTCAGAAAAACCATTTAGGAAAAAACCTGAACTTGGAGTGAGCTTGATCACCGCCATGAAATGCTTCCTCTGTCAAAGTTGCGTCAGGAAAAACCATTTAGGATAAAACCCGAGCTTATAAAGAGGGTGGTCGCCGCCACAAAATATTTTCTTTGATAGGATTTACGCCAGGGAAACCACTTGGGATAAAACCTTAGCGCCGAGAAATACTTCCACCATAAAAAAATGCGTTAGGAAAACCACTTGGGGACAAAACCCGAACGCTTGTGCCAGGAAAACCTCTTGGGACAAAACCTGACCACCAAAATTCAGAATAATGCTGACGTCGAAGAGCATGTTGGCTCGTTAAAAAATCTCGTCTGGAAAATCACGTGGGACAAAACCAGACCAAAGGAAAAGAGTACAACGGACGTCGCCCAATGACAGTGCTGGATACGTATATGTTGCCTCGTTAAAACCTTGGCAAGAAAAACCCCTCGGGACAAAATCTTGGCGAAGGAAAAAGAGTACAGCGCGTTTAAGTCCAGCCAATGATTCTACGAGTTTACTCTCCATGAAGCATGACATCTAAAAGCGGTTGGTGGTGCAAATATTATATAACCTTTAGAAAACTGCTTTACCATTTGCAGTTTATGGAGGATTGACTGCAGGTCTTGCGCCGGGTGTACCACTAACAATGTACACCTCGCATTTAGATCCTCCACTTATTTCACACCAAATTTAGTTTTCCACTTTAACTTCAGGCATAACAATGAAAGGCCTTTTGTAAACTCATAAATACCGTAGAATTAATTTCAGCCTCTAAAAGTGTAACCTGCAAAACAATAGTTAGAACAAAACAAGATAATGCATGCATTATATTCGTTTATGGTACTTCTGGACCATAAAGTATTATTTCTACGTACGTATCAGATAGATCGATCACTTCCCATTTATGGGAATCACATAGTAATGGTGTAAATTTTAGTAGCACAATAAGTATTACCAGTATCAAAAGTTAGATACTCTAGTCTGTGCTAGCATATTCTCGAATTTCTGGCCGAGAAATATTTCAATTTCGACGATATCTCACAGTTTAGTTTAAGTGTGTATTTTAGCGCTATTAAGTGCTCGTTAAGAGGCCAAGGATGATACCATCAACTTATCCGGACTTTAGTCATTTTTCAACAATTCAAAACACACAAAGGATTGTTCACAAAATTCTCCTCTTCTAACTGGTGATTATGACTTGATTTCAAGCCTCACATAGTTCATAAAGTCAGGTGGCTGCCTGAGTTGGAAACTCGAATCCTTCAGGGATTCATTATATTCACTAGTCATAACAAGATGAAATATGAGTCCTTCATGGAATACCACGCTAAAGTGCATCTATATTAGGAGAATACTGTTTGTTTTACAGAATCAATCCTGGGGGGTTTAGCAGGAAAAACCCTTAAATCGCACCTTGAGCAATTATATTACTCTCTTTGCGCTTCATTTCAAACACCAGCCTGTAATATTCAGGCCTCATGATTTTTACGGTGTGAGTCGGATCCGAACTTTTGCGCTTTTTCGAGAGATTCCATCTTCTACCTTAGTTTAAGGTGACATGTCATATGCCTACCAATCACAATGTCGATGTTCCTCTACAGAGGGGTACACAACCATTATTGTAAACAGTATCGACAATCATATACGATCTAACACATTCTCTATTGCATGCAAATTCAAGAAAATTTTACAAACTGGTACCAGCGCCACTTCAGGGGGTTTATCATATCCTCATCTTCAATAAGGAGTTTCAAACTTAGAGAATGTGGATCATATTTTGATAGTATCCACGAGCACTATCTGTGTCTCTCTTCAAGAGCACTACATATTAGAAAAGTGATTGGAATTTCTTTTAAGAGGTATATATGAGGCAGTTATTCAGGCCTCAAGCGTGTTTTAACACACGACTTTGGT